>NW_022983571.1:0-44390 GCF_010093885.1 Aplosporella prunicola CBS 121167
TTTTAGCCTGATATTGCGGGAAGATTTTCCGGATTATATCGATCTTATCTAGTAGAAAAGATATAGGGAATCCGTAGTTTCCCGTTATAATAATATTATTATTTTGGGAGAGTCTAATACCTAAGATAACGGTTTTTCCCCGGTATCCTGCTATTTCGAAGGCTTTATTAAGCTGTATTCTAGCGTTGAGTAGGCTAAAGGATTTATCTAGTCCTAGGTTAGGGAAGGAGATTTAGTACTCCTTAAGTATAGGCTTAGGAGCGGGCGAAGGGGTAGTTCCGGGCTTTTTCTTATTAGAAATAAGAGTAAATCCGGTTTAGTCAGGCGAGAGGTTCCTTATAGCTACGGAGGCGTAGCTTTAGGGGTTTTAGGGGAGATTTTAGCTAGGTAAGGCCGGGGTAATTATAGGGCAGGAAATTATATAATTATATCTACATATAGCTTATAGTAGGGTTCAACGTGCCTATAATCTCTAGTCTCCTAAAGATCTATCTAGGCCCCTACCTTAGTTTTTAGCCTTATACGGTATCTATATTTAGGGCCGGACTAAACCCTTCCTGCCTAAGTAATCCCTGTTTACTCTATAAGCATATATTACCGGCGTGCTATCCTAAGACCTCCCTAGAGGCGAATAGTCCCGTCTCTATATATACCGATACGCGTATCCGTTCTCTCGAGCCACGTAGTAGTCTCTCCGGCTAGGACATAATCCTGCCTGCCAACTAGGTATACCGAGGGTTAGAGCCTAGTAAAGGGGTAAGGTCCTCGGAGCTAGTAGTAGCTGCTACGCACTACGCCCCGCGGGAGTCTAGGTATTATATAGGGGTATAACACCCTATACTTACTAGGTTCCCGTTTCGCGTTGCCTATAAGGGTCTCCCTATAACAGGCCGACCGTGTCTTGTAGAAGGGGTAACGGGCTAGATCCTACGCCGGGCGACCTATTCTACCCTCTCCTACTAACTAAGCTTATATCCCCTCCTATTCTAAGCTAGCCTATATCTCTAACGAGTTAAGTCTTAGCGCGACCGGCCTGTAATTCCCTAAGAACCTCCCCTCACCGCTGGCCTGTGTCATCGTCGTAGGTTGCGTACTCTACGCCTATTAAGACCCTCCGATAAGTCGCCTAGACGCCCGCTTAATAGGTTCGCTAAGGGCCGCCGAAGCTAGCCTGTATTTCCCTCCCCTAGAGCTTGCCCGTGTTCCCGTCTCGTTAAGCCGACCGGTCGCATCTTCGTGTATATACCGGATCGGTTCTTTTAGAGAGGCCTTAACGAGTTTCTTAAGGTCGGGCCTTAACAAGGTCTTCGCGGTCGGAGGCCTCGAGGCCTTAACAGGTTTCGTACCAGGGTCTACAATACGTTAGCCTTAATAAGTTCTTAGAAAGAGGTTTCCCTGCGCTCTCGCCGCATTCTTAGCGACCTTAGAGCTAGTATAAGCCTAAGGGTGTCCTATCGTATGCCTAGGGCGCGTCTATATCGGCTGGCTAGATAATAGGCCAGCGTCGGGCCTAGCTGCGAGCCAGGTAGTCGTACGTTGGTTAGTTTTCGTCTCCTATTTCCCTTAATAGGCCTCCCTAGATAGATGGTCGCATTGCCTAAGCGGAGGTAGTAGGCAGCGCGGTTGTGGTCGTAGTCGGCGCGTCGATGAAAAATTTTTATCGCGTCGAAGCCGTACCCTAACAGCCTGTAATAACGTGTTACAGGCTACTACCCATTACCTCTATACTTAGCTACCTATTAGAGACGCTCCTCTAATAGATATTACTAGCCGCGGCGACGTAGACGCGTGCAGTAGGATTTCGCGGCCTCTCTTACTACTCGGATTGTAAGGAACTAGTTAATTTCTCTAAGAGATCTAATTTTAAAAGTATTTAATAGCTTCTATTAAAAGAGATCTGCGTATCCTGTGTACTTTTTATAATAGATAACTATAATATTATCTATAAAGAAGAAAATAGTGATTTTACTATTTATGAAGATATAGTTTGCTCCTAGGACTTCTTCTAGTTCTAGTTTAAGAAGTTCTTTTAAAAGAAACTTGTACTAGAGAGCTGGTGATTGTTTAAGACCGTATAAAGCCTTATAGAGAAGAAGGTAGAACTAAAAGTTCTTTGTAGCTGGATATTCTTCTAGTAGAATATAGTAGATATCTTCGTCTACGTCGCTGTTGATAAATGTATTAATAGTATTAAATTATCTTGTTTCTAGGTTATAGGTAGCTGTTATTGCTATAAGAGCTCTAAAGGTTTTTGCTGTAAGTGTTGCTGTATAAGTATCTTGTTCTGTAGATTGTAAATCTCCTCTAACGTAGAGTCTTGCTTTGAATTTGAGAAGATTTCCTTTAGTGTCGAATTTGTACTTGAAAACCTATGTAAGAGGTACTGGAAGCTTATTGGCTTTTTCTACCTATTAGATTAGAACTTCTTTCTAGGTATTTTTTGCTTAAAGAGTCTTAATTTCTGCACGTAAAGCTTGTTGGAATTCCTTTAAGAAGGAATACTAAAGTATTTATTTATAGTTTGTTAGTTCTAGAGGAAGAGTATCTCTGTAGAGATTTGATTTTAGGTTTAGTAAAGAGAAGGAGCTGAGAAAGGAGTTATAGAAGCTTAAGTTCTTGTTAGTATCCTTGAGTGCCTAATTGTATTAACTTCTTCTTATTCTTTTTAAAGATTCTGAAAGAATGTTGCTTAGGTTAAGCTCGCTTGAAATTTTAGTAGCTCTTAGAGCTATATTGCTTTTCTTCTTTTAAGAGGTTTGCTGAGTTTGCGTTAGTTGTTGTACTTGTATATTGCTGAGAGTGCTTGAAGTATTTGTTAAAGATGCTTCTAATGGAGCTGAAGGAGAAGGTTCTCTTGTAGAATCTCTTGTTTCTCTTGTAAGAGATGGAGAGGGAAGATGAGTTCTTTCCTGTAGTTTCTCTTGTATTGGTTGTAGATTCTGTTAGAGCTGAATGTCTTCTTCTTCTTCTAGTTCTTCTAGAAGTTCTAAAGGAGAAGGGATTAAAAGAGTTTTAATAGTTGTTAGCTGTTCTAGTAGTTATACTAGATCTAGTTCTTCTAGATTGTAAAATTCTTCTTTATTGAAGAGAAGGTCTCTGGTTTAGATAACCTTTCTTTAGCTTAGGATCTAGATGCGAAAGATATTGGTAGATAAATATCCTAGTAGAAAACCAATGTGTGCTCTTTATTTAAGTTTATTTAATCTAGAGATATCTCTTCTTAGTATATAGGCTTTGTAGCTAAATATTCTGAGATGAGAGAGATCTAGTTTAATTCTAGTTACTGCTTGAAAAGGTGTCTTCTACTGATTTTGTCTTCTTAGAGTTCTGTTGTAGATATATCCTGCTGCCTTGATAATTTCTGGCTAAAGGGAAGCTAGGAGATTTGCTCCTATTCGTATAGTTCTTGCTTTATTAAGAAGAGTTCTTCCTGATCTTTCTATATGACTATTTTATTCTAGAGTGTAAGGAGTAGAGAATTCGATTAAGATGCCTTGATTTTTAAGATCCTTTTAAAAGTCTTGAGTGAGAGATTTTTCTCTATCTGTTCTAAAGAAAATAACTTATTTCTTGTATCTTGTTTTGATGAATTAGAGAGTATTATTGATATACTAGATTGAGTTTATCTTGTTTTGGTGCGTGTAGATAAAAGTAAATCTAGTAGAGATGTAGGCGAGGTAGGAAATATACTAGTGTTTGTTAAAACTAGGTTTAATTTAAATTAAATTAAATGAGATCCTGTAGAAGGGTTCTTGTAAAGATTCTTTCTTGTTTAAAGATCTTAAAATGACTTTGTAGATCTTTAATACTGCGTAAGTTTCGTATTAGTGAGTCTTAGGAGCTAAGTCTTCTGTGGAAATAGTTACTCCTTGTATTGAGGATTCGAGGTAATTAATGGCTTCTCTGTTGGTATGAGTAAGTGTTTTATACTACGTATTTGCGGAAGCTTTGCGTGTAAAGAAGGAGTGTTCTTGCTGAGAAGACTGAAGGGAAGAGTTATCTTCTAGTAGATACTAATTATGTTTGAAAGAGATAGTGTAAAGAGGTTTCTATTCTTTGTGTAGAATTATTTTTTCGGAGTTCTATTAAAATCCCTTTTCTTAAGCTCGTTTAAAAGATATAATATTGGTTAGATAGCCTAGGATATAGGCTATATCTTGTAGCTGAAAGTATCCTTTTCTATTAAGTCTATTAACTCTGATATTAATTGTTCTAAAGGATTCGATTTAGCTGTAGGTTTCTCCTGCTATAAGAATATCTTGAGGCGAGGTAGCGCGTTGTAGAGTATACCTAGATTCTATAGTTTTATTGTAGATATAGATAGAAGATCCGGTGTCTAGGATCTAAGAAGAAAGAATTAGGTTTAGCGGTTTTCTTTAATTTTAAACGGAATAGGAAGTAAAAGATCCGAATGGAGAGCCTTGTAAAGAGTTATCCTGCCTTGTTAAGGGTTCTTAAGTTGATAATTTCTAGGAGGTTCTTAGTTGATTTCCTTGTTACTATTTATTCTTTTCTTTTTTAATAGATCTGTTGACCTTGGCTTAGTTTCTTAGGTTCTTTAGCTAGTTCTAGTATTTCTCTTGGATACTTAGATCTAGTTTCTATGTAGATGATCTTTATCTTCCTAGATTTAGGTAGAAATAGTAGCTGTAGTTATGGTTTCTTCCGTAGATATAGGGTAGGAATTAAAATTGTCTTTCTCCTTTGAAAGTAGAGGAGAATGCGGAATAAGTTGATTGCCTTTATAGTTTCTGTAGTGCTTAGATTCTTAAGTACTGCCTATAACTTTCTACTGTTGTAAAGAAATTAGGCTATTCTTTAGTTTAAAGGGAAAGAGTAAGTCGCGTTAATACGAATTAAGGATCTGTTGATTTAAGAGCGAGAAGAAAGTCTCTTAACGGTCTATCTCCTATGATTTCTGCGAGTTTATTAGCTTTTCCGCTAGTATAAACCTTTTCCTATTGTTAGATCTATATTTTAGTGTCTTAATTCCCTAGTCCTTTGTAGAGTTAATGGTATTGTTGTTCTAGTTCGAGTTGTCTTGCTGTGTCTGTTAGTGTAAGTCTTTGCTAGAGTATTCTAAGAATATCCTATGGATGTGTTTCTACTGTTGATAGGAGAGAAAGATAATCGATTAAGATAGATTCTTAAATAAAATTGTTGAGATCTAAGAGAGCCTTCTTATACTGAAGGTATTAAGAGAGGTTAGCTCTATAGCTTGTAAAAGCGTTATTAAATTAAGCCTAGTTTTTAGGTATAATTAAATTATCCTGCTCGTATTATAGTGTAGGTTTAATTGGTTTTAGAAATTAAGATAGTTTCGTAGATTTAGAGGGGTCTATAAATTCCTAAAGATCTGAGGTAATAGCCCGCGAACGGACTAAGTAGATCTACTTATCCTAGTTAGCTGACTTTTAAAGAATTAGTGACCTTTTAGAATCGGATATAATAAATTGATTTGATAAGAAATATTTATATACTATTGCGTAGGTATTGTTCCTAGAGATTTAGGTAAAAGATTTAGTAGGAAGAGACTGCGTAAGGTAATACTATTTGTAAGTATTAAAAAAAAAGATAGTCTTATAAGTAAGACTTAAAAAATAGATGCGGAATCCGGGCTTATAACTATTAGGTTAAATGGTTGAAACCGTGCGAGTGAAGAGAGAACGCGGCTTGATTGTAAATAAGTAGCTGGCAGCGAGCTTTATATATATAAAGAGGTAGAGTAGTTATGTGCTCGCTAGTAGAAAGTAGCAGGGGATAGTAGGGTGTTAAAATAACGAAAAAGTAAAGTGAATATAGAGGATAATATATAAAGAAACATGGCCTGATAGTCTAATACGAAAGATAGTGAATTTAGTTTGAAATTATACCTAGCTATTTGCCTCTCCTAAAGTAGGTAAAGATGGTAGCGTAGGTTCTTAAAGTTAATCTGGTTTAGTAGACTTAGATAGATTAACTACTTCCTAAATACGTAGTGCTATTGCACGCGACCGTATAAGGTATAGCTAGTTATCCTAATCTAAGGGCTTATTAAGGACGACTAATCTCTTTATAGACTTAGCTATATTCGAAATAGTATAGATAGCCTTCCGCCGTATAAAACAAATATTATACTAGCTTATTAAGCGAGTAAACCGATAAGATTTAATTAAAGATTAATCTTAAAGGGAATAGGCGCAAAAGGATGCGATTCCGGGCTTATAACTATAAAGCTAGACGCGAGGAATTAGACGCCGCTTATCCTTCTAGATTACTATTACCTATAGAGGTATATATGCTGCTATCTAAAAGAATACGTTTTCTCTTTAGTAGTGGTAAATGAGTAGTGCAGGGGTAAGGCTGTTGTGTAACAACTAAATAATGAGGCTGATAAACGAGAGTTATCGGAGTGATCCTGGCTGACAGAAAGCCTCTTTTTTTGTGTCAGTTTTCAGGTCTTCAAAGGTCTTCCCAGCGTCGTGGGGCTCTAAGTGCGTCCTTATATTTTTGCAAAGCTCCCAAATGAGGCTTTCGCTTTCCATACCCGGTTTTGTGTCAGCAGGCTCGGAGCCAAAAATCCGCTGATGATTTTTCATGAACCACGGATAATATCCACCTCTCGCCTTCTCAGGAACCCCAGAAAATATCCTCATAGTATCCTCGGGGATGGTTTCAGCTTGCTGCCACTGATGAAGCTCCTTAACGGTAACTTTGAGATGTTTCATCAGGCCTTGGTAGAGGCCAAGCAGTTTGAAATAGTCTTTTCGAGGGAGCCTGCTAAATCCGAAGTCGGCCAAAACATCCGGATCCTTTGGCATTTCATCACGAATAACATCACGGTAAAGGTAATCAGCAGTTGTCAGCGGGCGTAAGTTACATCTGAATAAGTGACGGGAAGACCTTTTCGACTCGCAACTAGTCGAACAGAACAAACCGCTACCACACATGCTGCATCTTCGTGAGGTCTCTCTGTAGCAGCCGCCCTCGCATTCACCGTGCACTGGACTCTCGTCGCCGGAGTGCGCGTAGTCTTCTGTTTCCGCCTGTTCATCGTAAACGGAACATGCATCTTCCTGCTCCCGTTTGTGATTACTCCGAAGATTGAGTTTATCTAGGAACATCTGCTGCTCTGTCTCTTGTATTCGGTTGCGAAGATACTCCTGCACCAGTGTGTTGCTCTGGGATCCGAGCGGGTTGGGCATTGTAGAGGTTTCTGTTAAGCCAATTGTTGACTCGGCTTTGGCCGGTTTTCTCTTCATGGTAGGCGTGAGCAGTTGTCTTCTTACTTCATCCTCAACCTTCCTCAGAGCGGAATGGACCTCTTCAATATTCTCCGGGTATTCCGCTGTTTGGGGAATGAGCCATTTGGAATATAGATGGCCGTGGCAGCCTCGGGTTTGAAATCCACCAAATGCTTTCAGAAATTCGGCGCAAAGGAAGCAATTTAGCTTACTACTGCCGATGTAAGGAAAACAGTCGTTGATGTTTGTCTTCCGAAGGTAGAAAAGTAATTGGACTTCCGCATGGACATAGAAATTCTGAATCTGTAGTTTGTCGAACTTCGACACGGCTGTCCGCTGTTTAAACCCCTTTTTCCTGACATGGGCTTTTAAAATCTCATCACTCAGAGGTAGGTCAAGGAGGTTCAACGTTTCAGCCAAAATGAGAGATTTCCCGGGGGTCCTGGCCGGATTGAATTTTGAAATCGGCTGAACCTGGACTCGGTAGCCACACCATGTCGTGAAACAGATTGTCATGAAGGTTTCATACGCAGCTCGAAGTCGTCCAAGAAAGCAGATTCCAGAGTAAATCTTTTCAGCCAAGGTTGTCTCTTCCAACATTGAGTTTAACGTTTCGGCAGTCATGGACTCCCTTGCTTTGAAAGCTGAAACCACAACATTGTCCAGCTTTTTGTCCACAGATTTGTTTTTCCTGGTATTATGGGGGCGCCCATTTACTTCAGAAATAACGTTTTGAAGCATTTTGGCAACCTCGGGCGATTTTTCGGAGTTCTTAGACAACGCCTTTGTTATCGATTTCCGGTGTTGTTGAAAGAGACTTTTCAGGTCTTTTCGATAGTTCTCGGTCCGCGGTCTAGAATAAAGCAGCATTGTGCTCCAAAGATTTTCAGCATCCCTGGAAGAATCTGTCCACGTAAGTTAGCGAGTGATCCAATGTTGCAGTACAGATACTTACTTTCCGAACTATTGGAATTGGCAGCCGAATTCATCCCTTTGTCGAGTGCACTGAGCATCTTACGATCCTCATCTTGCTTGAAACCAGCCACCCAGATATCCACCCGATTTTCTTTTTCATCTTCTCGCAATGCTGCTGCTGCGACAAAGCGACCATGCTTGTCAATAGCCAATGTTTCTGAGAGTCGATTCAAGAAGCGTCTGCAAATCTTGTCACTTTGAGAAGTGGCCAAGGCCTCTGGTCGCGTTATGTCTATTGAGGCTTCCGAATCACTGTCGTCAACATTCTCTGCATTCTCAATGTTATCAGCGGATAGAGGTTCAATGGTGTCGGTAATGCGAAGCGACAAAAGATGCGCCAATGCTGTGAATTCTCTGAAGTTGACGAGTGTTTGATCATCCATGATTATAACAGGAACGTCGTGAAGCCGGAATCTGGGGGCTACATCAAGCTGGGAATGATTTTGGAGACGAATGCGCATCATATATATCCAGTGTGTGCCGTACCTGCAGGGGAGTAAAAATCTCTTCTTTCCTGGATCGACACGTGGCGTCAGACTTCTGCTGTAAGTGTAACGTCCTGGACGCATGTGTGAGCCTGATCCCCCAACGTGCGCACCAATCAAAGTTCTTCTCGGGCTTCTTCGGGTTCTCTCTTGACAAACAACATAAGAAGCGATCATCCAAGAGAGCCTTCTTAATCTCATTCATTTTAAGTTTACACTATCAGACTTAAACCTTAACTACACCCTATATATACCACCGGGTTTTAAAATAAAATAAAAACATTATTAACCTACGGTGAGCTGTGTATTGGTATAAAGTATTCCGAATGTTGCTATAAAAAGCTTCTAATTGCTGTGCTCGCTAAGCTGCTACACGACCGAATTGGTACGCAGTCTTGGCCGTTGCAAGAACGAATATGTGTGCTGGGATTATTGCGCAAGATGCCATAGGGAAGACCCCAGCATGATTGCATGGGACTTGTGTGTATGATTAAGTTTGTACCTAACCAGCGACGTCTAGCGTTTTGTGTAACAGCCCCTACGTAAGCGCTCGTCTTCAAAACGACTATCTACTTACTTTAACTCTAAAGCTTAGGGTTCTGCTCCTATTTCTTTCTTAGGTGTATGATATCCTATCAAAAATGATTTAGGCATATACATATCTCAAAGCTACTAACTCCACAGCTATACATAGTCTGAAAAGTATCGTAAAAAGCAATAAAAAGAACCGTAGGTACATATAATAATATCGACATCCAGGATATATAGCTACAGCCGGCAATCTGAGAGCGGTATACGAAAACGCAAATCCCAAGCCTTTCTACGGTGCCCTCCGCTTAGTTAACGTATGGGTCCGATCCAAGCAACCAAAACCATTACTATAACAAGAGTAGCAGACCACGTATTCGTTGAAGAGCCCATGACCGCAAGTAGAGCAAGTATAACCTACTTTCTCACTTTCGAGAAGCTTGAGGCAGTCTGGGACGTTACAGAAAGATCCTTTAGCGAAACCTTTCCAGCCATTCCGTCCGAAAGCAAGAAAACGTGACAGAATGTGTGTTGTGTCCTTGCATGCACTGCCACTTTCGTAGCAACCGTGGCATAGGTCGAACTCTCCTTCCTCGCATTTGTCGCAGTCTTGGATAAATGAGTGCAGAGTGAGTCTTCCGATGTAGAAAAAGTTAAAGAGAAACTTACGATAGAAGGCCCCACGCCGAATCGACTCCCGACACTTGGTGCATTTGGCGAGACCCTTTTTGGATGAAGCTTCGTATGGGTTCCGGGCAAACTTACCAGGGGCTGAAGCCCACACGAAAGAATAGAGTGCGTGGTTCTCCGGGTCCTGGCAATGGCGTCCACTCTTGAAGCAGTCGAAACAGATATCAAACGCAGATCCAGGTTTGCACGCAAAACATTCTTCTCGATTAGCCACGACCGCACATAGACAAGTACACCAAGGGACTTACGATAGTATTTCCCTTGACAAATATCATTCCCACATATGGTGCATTTGAGGAACGACTGTTTTTCGAACCGTTCAAAAGTTTGGCGGCACACCAAATGGTCGAGAACTCCTGGGTAAGCCACCTGAAGAGTTACAAAAGTATTTTCAATGCAACCGCAACCATAGAAGTCTTGAAAGCAATCCATGCATAAATCGAAATTGTCGTCGGCGCATTTGCAACAATCTGTAGCAAAGTTAGAGAATGATGTGTCGGAGGGATAGATGCACCTACGCTTGAAAGTCCCAACAATGATAGGTGCCTGACAAACGTTGCATTCGAGCCATTCAGCTCCTAAGTACCGCCTGCATCCAAGCGATTGAGAGGCCCTAGTGTGCCATTCCGGGTTCTCGAAGTGCTCTATGGTCCACGACAAGAGCTCTGAAACCAGCTGTGCACAGAGACCTGCTTGGAGGGCTGTTGCTGCCTGTTCACCCAGCTGCTGTGCGCCCAGCTCGGCGGCGGCATCAGCACCATTGTAGTGGACATGGGCCTCGCCGTGGTTCATGGCGTCCTGTACCGCAGGTATCAGGTGCTCAAACTGAGTAGCAATTCCTTCGCCAAGTCCTTGAACAACTGCTGGAAGGTGATTGATGATGTCGTTGATCCCAAGACAGTTCCCAGAGACATTGGTGGCAATGTCGCCGAGCGCACCCAGGGCCTCACTAAGGCCATCGCCCACGAATGTAGTGGTCACGAATGCAATCAAAGGTACGAAGATATCCTTCCAGTCAGTCTCGTGCAGTGGTACCTGGCGCCTGGACAGCTCCTCGCGAATAAGGACGAGTTTGCGCTCCGCGACGCGCCATTTGCGTGCTGCAATGGCTGACAGGACGAGTGTAAAGCCGGAAGTGAAAGGCGCACCAACGATGTTTGCTGCAACATTTAAAGGTCCTGTGAAAGTCCTGCGGAGCTTGGTTTTTTCCTGCACTTGCAGGGCCCTGATGGTCCGGGTGTTGAGTTGTTTGCGGTAGTTGCCGTCATCCAGGGATAAAAATCCACCAAATCCCAACACCATTATGACCTAGCTTTGGTGTGGTTGGTAGAGGTAAATAAAAGTGCACAAGTGGCAATTGGTCACTAGGAAACTGATGGGAGGGCTATGAAAGCGAACATATTGATCACAGCGTCGACTACAGGTCTTTATATGCTTTACTCTATGCTCTTTGGCAATTGCCCTACGATACCGTTAGCTTTGCGCACGACTTCTTCATCGAAGCACATCAGAACGATGGCACATGGACGCTGCAAGGCATACAGGCCGCCAAAAGCGTTGGGATGCTAGTGCGAAATTCATTCGAAGGGCAGGAGAGCGGGGTCGAGCCGCCAGCTTCATTACGTATGTAGTAAGACGGCTCACTCCGACACGCCCTGGCGCTTTGAAGGGGCCTCAAGGTGGTCGCGTATCCACGCCCCTACCTCCGCGGGCATTAATGCCTACAGCCATTGATGAGCACGTTCACGTTCATGTGAGCATCTGACCCAATCTGTCTGTAGCAAGAATCGGGGAAGAGAAGTGGTAAACGGGTTACTCCAAGAATAATCGTAGCCCGGTCGTAGCCCCAACAGGTCTGTAAATGTGGTCACCAGGCGGCGGCGCGCGTCTGCCTTGGCCGACGCCTTATGGTGGCTGTTGGGGGGTTACCGTTAGAGAACGTGGCGTTGACAGTGACCTGTTGGGAATACCTGATTCATGGTCAGAGATCCAGTCAGGATGCGAGTGCACCTGTCAAAGCATACAGTGCACATCCTGGACCAAAGCAACACCGCCACAAGCCGAGGTTCCTCTTACGTCATATGCATCAGTGTGGTCGAGCCTATTCGCCCCCCCTCAAATGTCTATCCCCCCCCCCTCTACCTACCGCTTACCTAATCGGGTAAAGCGTCCGGTAGAAAGCGACTCCGCGACTTTATAACTTTATATCTTCGTATAATACCTCTTCGCGGCTACCTAAGCTACCTAAGCTACTTATACGTAATAGAGCGGGAAGACGGCGGAGGAGGATCCGGGAGTACTTGCGTACGCGAAAAAGTAACGTTTATAATATATACCTCCCTATCTATCGTGCTGTAACAGCGAGGTTAGAAATATAGAAGTTTTAATTAATTTTTAGTATAAAATAAGAGGTACTAGTTTCTATTTTCTACTAGCGCGTCTTTACGGGGCGTCGCGAGCGAATAGCGCGATTGGGTTACGCCGAAGTTAACTTTCTACTAGATAATTACCTAATTAGGTAAGCGGTAGGTGGAGGGGGGCGGATAGATATTTAAGGGGGGGGCGAATAGGCTCGACCCATCAGTGTAGACACCGGACATTTTTATGCTACGGTTGACAGCTTCTTACTGCCATGGCAGGAACCAGGAACCATGTTCTCAGGGCTGATACGTGCTTCGCGGGCCGCAAGCGGCAGGGTGGCTAGAAACGGGAAACGGGCACCGGTGATGGCGGAGGGGTTCGCGGTTGCACGCTAAACTCTTTTAGCTTCGCGGGAATTTCGATCGAAGCCGCGGTGGACACGGATATGCGCGTGATTCCCTAAGCTCCCCCAGGAATTCTCACAAAGACGCGGGGGATGCCGAGAACCAGGGATGCAGAGATACATACCTAGCCGCGCCCTACCACAGCGTGGCCTTTTTACTGCTACATATCAGATGGCTGGCGGCGCGGGCCAGGGGACTTTGTAAATATCAGAGGTAAAACGGCTTTAATTTCCTCAATATCATGCCAGACTCTAAGACAGAAATGAGTAAGAACGTGACCAGCGAGCGTGAGCGCGAAAAGGAGCCAAGGGAGACTTCAAGGCACCGACTAAACGCCTCTCCGGCTCTTGCTTAATAGACTTACTTCACTCGCCGCCCACCATGTTGGGCATAGACAAACCTTGCGCGACAGTCAATAGACAAATATACTCAACAGGTAACCTGCAGGAATCTTACGTCCCCATCCTTTTCAGCTTTTTAACCCAGTGGATTATCGTCCTCGGCCTCCACTGCGCGGACATCGTCGAAACACTCTCTCGCGACGAGGCTATGTGGAGAAACGCAAGCTCCGCGAAAGGAACCAACGCCACTGCCGGCGTGGTTTCGTCAACCCTGAAAATCTGGTCCTCAATGATCTTGCTTCTGTGCAAACCCCTCTTTCAACGGCAATTCAAACAGGCCTTACCTTACACCATCACCTGGATCGAGATGCGCGTACCTCAGATTCTGTACCTCACAGTTTTCTGGACCGTTTGTCTGGTGTACATCTGATTTCTGGCCCTACACCAACCATGTTTCGGCATGTCGGTACGTCAGTTGGCCGGCTACTAAGCGTAAAGATGGATAAGGAGTACATTTGACGCGTGTCCATCGACCTGTCTGCTTTGGCCTGTTGTTGAAATTTTATTTCTGAAGATGTCTCTGTTGTTTGTGGATTGGATGGGATCCGCATCGTGAGTCAAAGTCGCCGTCCAGTAAGAGCAAACCCATCATTAACCCCTCAAAAACTTCAAGACGCCCCTCTCATTCCTGCCCAGTCTCGCTTGCATCTCCCCAGCATGCGCCTGCATCTCCCTCAATTCCTCTCCATCGAAATCCTCCCAGCCCTCTAACCCATGAAAGAGCAACGGGAGCGCTTCGGATTTCCAAGACGGCGTATCGTCGCGCAGATTGACGAGAAGCGTAGTCCCGAGGAAAACGACGCTCAGGAGCACCAGCAAGCACGGCACCGTCAGCCATCGCTTCTGGATGATGATTTACGTCTCTGCCACAACCGTCTGGGCGTCGACGAAGAACCCTACGTCGCCCAGCTGCACGTCTTGCGTTTGCCATGCCTCGATAGACATGCTGCGCGCCACGGTTTCGAATGCACGAGTGACACTTAAGGTCTGTTGGAATGCGCGGCCAAGGAAGCGGTCGAACCTGTTTTCCTTCGTATAGTTCTCGTTGGCTAGCTCGAAGTTGAGTGCGTCGCGGAGGAAGCTGGATATGGCGAGGTGGTCGTATTTATTTACTTCAAAGACTTGACCTTCGAAAGTTTCCCCAAACGTGTTGTTGTAGATCTCGGTCATGTTCTTCTCCGTGACATGCAAGGCCGGATTGTTGATGTTGTTGATGTCGATTTTAAATACCGAGGTTATTGACTGCGGATTTACGTCTTGAGGTGCGAGAGGCAGGTAATAGCGAGTGTAGTTGTACGGCTTCTTATACCGATCCGAATACTTGGTGCTCTATGTGTTATATGTCAGTAAACAAGTTTTTTCTGTCTTTCCAGAGAAAACAATGAGCTCACATTCTGGTATGTGAAGTTTTGGTAGAGCTCAGCGCACCAGCTGATGTTACATTGTGTGAGCTCTGGAGCACTTTTTACCAGGTCTAGGAACCCATCCCTGTCTTCGTCTGAGAAATTGCTGTATTGTTCAAACCGTCCGAGTATAAAGCTTGCTATAAGCCTGGTATCATTGGACAGGCTGGAAATGCCCTTGATTAGAGTATTTCGTGTTTCGTTTCCTGTAGTAATCTGGTATGAGTCGCCAAATTGCCTTCCGATCTCTTCGTAGTCATTGTATACGCAAGTTTGACTGTCGTTTGTTCCGTTGCATGACTTCTTTGTAGGTTGGTAGGCGCTGGTAACGTCCTGGCAACTACTGCATACGCCAAGGGTTACGAACTCTGGCCAAGTGCAGTTTCCGTTGACGCAGTTTAGAGGCATCTCTCGTCCCATGCCAAATATCCCCTCGAAAAATGCGCTTTGCATGTTTGAAGGTGCCATAAATGCTTCAGTTTCAACCCGAATTAGTTTCCTAGCCATTGTGACAGGATCTTTAACTTACGATCGTATAGCTCGACCGAGTACTCTCGGGCTCCAGTATTGTAGGCTTGGGCGACGAAGATACCACTTCTGTTTTCGTTCTTGACATCGTTGGCTGGCGGAAACACAAGCTGTGACCTGTACGACACGGCCACCTGGCCCAGCGGTTCCATGGTGAGAGACCCAGCCACGATGAGTGCGCCCATCAATGCGATACGGGACTTAAGCTTAGTTTTCCATGGGAAGACGAAGGCTCCCCACGGGCCTCTGCTAGCTGCGTCAAAGCTTTCAACGTCTGCCAGAGGATGGCTTTGAAGCGAGAAATGCCGCCACTTCAGCTGCGTCAGGCATTCTGCAACTGGAAGCAGCAAAGCCGTCTTTGCAATCGTAGTTAAGGTTGAAACCAGGGTGTTCGGGCTGATGCTTAACTTCCATTGGCTTCGTGGTTTTTCGTCAAATCGAAGTAGGACAATGATGGTAACCATGCACCCAACACTCAGGAAGCATCCTCCTATCTCCCAAAACCACCACTCTTTGACCCAACGCCTTCTACGGTGTTTCGGTCTGGCGTTGCTCGAGGTTTTCAGACTCAAAAGATCAGTCTCGCCGTTTCGGGTCTCCTCCTCGTTGACGTCCAGTCCTGACATCGAATGATTAAGGAGTGTTGCGCCGGCACTTGAAGATTAACTAGCTCCTCGCAGGTTGTGGGGCCTAGAGTCTTGGGTGTCATGTGATGGGGGTTCTTCGAGTTCGTGCTCCTCGTTGTAGTATTCCGGGCGCGGTTGACCGGATGCGGAAAGCCGGCGATTCATTTTGCTGCGTACGAAATCTTCGCGGTTCTGCGTGATTTGCTGTTGAGCTTTTAGGGAAGGAAAGAGAGGCTGAGGTTGGTTTAAGTTCTCAAAATCTCAGCCTTGTGGTAGATGTCAGCCTTGCCGTCGTACAGTGCCACCAAGACACAAATATGCGCTTTCCCAATGAGCAATATCGGAGCTAGACTAGGTCTGGGCCCTGGCTCCATGGGTACGCGTCAGCATGGCTGCATACATAAGCAACCTGATCCCAATGGTCATTGTTAGTTTTAGACACTTATTCCTGTCTTATGCTTATAGAAAAAGTCCAATGCCGATCGTGCAGATAGCGATACTCAATAACTCGAAACCATCTTAATCTCCATCGGTGCTCCACGTAGAAGCTTGTTTTTGTGACATAGTAGCCTTGTCTTTCGGATGGCAGGTAGTTAAGTACCATGCATCAGGGCTTCGGTACCCCAAACATTTGGCCGGTCGGCTGAAGGTCATGCAAGTGCAGATGGAAACGGGTGATGGCGTACGGTGTTTCGGAGGAGGCGTAGGCTTCAGAAGACTGGGAAAGGTGGCGCGTTCAATTACGGTTGGATGTCACAGAGCCTTTTCTTCCCACGTTGTGGTCATACGACGTTCGGATAGCCCGGCATGATGAGCTGTCATGGCATTGTCTGGAGCCAGATCGGGCTCGTGCCGACCGAGAGAAAGGCGATTGAAATCGTGGAAACTGTCGTTCCAAGGCGGAAGCAATGGTGCAAAGAGAAACGAGACAGGATAGGCTGGATGACGGATGCACTTTTGGGCGTGAGGCTGAGGACGGAGATGAGTGATGAGTGGGTAGGGATGCGGGGTATGTAAAGGTCGCACAAGGCTGAGCAGCCAATTCTATTTTTGTCGCTCTAGCTCCTCACAGCCTCTTCACCACCACCCACCGCGCAGCCACCCAAGGCAGTACAACGACTCCAACGTTCAGCAGCGGATCAAACCCGTCCGGCTCCTGCGCGCACTGCATCAAGAACTTGACGGCCACCGGTCCAGCGCTCAAATGGCAGAATTGCATAACCAGGTCCGGGATACCGCGCACCGAAAGCTCGAGCGCATATATCGCGAGGTGGATCACCAGGCCAGCAGATAACAGAGGGCGAGGGTTTTGGGATGTTTCTTGGCCGTGTTGATGGGGCCGCGGACGCCCTTCTTTGGGGGATCGTGTGCTGGCTCGTTGTCTGAGGAGCCGGGGTGTTCGTGAGTTTGGGTGGGTTCTCCGGCCATTGGAAGCATTTTTCAAACCGGAAGCCGTTGCTGGCTTGCGTGTCGCTGGGCGTGGGCACCTCTGGCATGCTGCTTAAAAGCGTTCAGGTTTGCGGCGTGGCGATGCTCCACAGTGGGGCGGTTGCGGCTCAGTGGCAGTGGAGACCCGCGTGACACAATTACCATGAGGAAAGATGAGGTACAAGGACATGGAGGATGTTTCGGCTCTGCGCAGAGCAATTCCTGTGCCATAGGACCTGTGTTGAGCGCAAGCGAGCGCGAGGCCAAAATTACCGAGTTGCTACCCGGATCGCTAACGTCCAACTACCAGTTCCTCCGCCCTTGTCTATCCCGTGAAAGTCGCATGCTCACTGCATACCTTATTCAAAGAGCTAAGCGAGGCCGAGCAGTTAGGCAGAAGCCGATCGAAAAATTTCTTCGGCTTCATCTTCACTTTGCAAAACATCTGAGCAACCATTTACCCAATGTAAGCTGTGCTCTTTTTCTTAGGCGCATACGGAATTCGCGCGCCGTGTCTACGGGGGCGATGATCGTCGTGACGATCGTCTACCTTTTGTAATGGAAACAGTGGGTCACTAATACGAGCAACAAGCAAAGCAAGCAACAAAACATTTCAAAACCTCAAACAATCTGGAGGGAAATGGAAAACAAACGGACTTCCACTGATAAAAATATGCCGTTTGTATCTGGTCTGTATCACTGCCATAAGTATTTCAAGTGGTACACAAGCTCCTCAGTATTCGCATCTAAGAACTACAAGGTTCAATGACTGCACGTCAGCCACGTAATCTTGCAGCCAATATGCTAAGTGGATACAAATCCGTAAAGGATAGCTTTAATTCGGGACATCCACGCACAAAACACGCATGCAGGGCTGAATTGAGCAGACTCTTACATGGGATGGACAGTTTAGTTCCTAAATCGGTTCGACATTGCTGCTTCAGCCAGCTTGCCATTGCTTTTCTTGGATCAGGCAGTCATGCATCTACGCCGTATCTGTGGAGCCGGTCTGACATGCCGCTGCAGTGGATCAGAAGCGAGCTGAAAAGTATTGCGTAGGTCCTCCCGGATCAGTGATAAAATTAAATATCTTGCTTTGTCCCTTCCGATTTCCAATCTCTTCCTGTTCATGCCTACTTGTTTTCTCAAATCTTGCTCACATACTTCCGACCGTTTCAAAGAATCATAATGCCTGAAAGTCATGCATCTCCTGAGGAGAGATCAGGCATATCGACGCTAGAGTCTGACCACTTCATGCTTCGGCCTCTCTCATCTTCGGCCAGAAATGGCACTCGCGAAAGCAGATCTTCAGTATCCTCTTGGAATCCACCACAAGGGCACGACTCAACTCAACACCTTTTGCGGAGGACTGTGCCAGAAACCTCAAGTCATGATTCAGATCAAATTTCCAATGCTCAGGCAGAGGAATCTGCATCAATGGCAACAACAGATAAGGAAGACCGCCCAGGGCCTGCCTTTCCTCAGAAAACCTGCTCCCGGAATGACCGTTCGAAATCATGGATTAGCACAATTCGAAACGACTGGCTTTGGGAACTCGGCAGCATCGTTGTCAGCATCCTCTGTACAGTTGCCATCGCTGCCGTACTCCTAACCGTTAGTGACAAACCGCTATCCAACTTTCATTTGCCTATACAACCAAGCACACTCATTTCGATATTCATTACTACCATGAAAGCTACAATGATCTTTGTCGTATCCGAGATTATCAGCCAACTAAAATGGTCATATTTTGAAACAAAAAGCCGCCAGATATACGAGCTCCAGTACTTCGATGGAGCTAGTCGAGGCCCGTGGGGCTCGGTCTTGTTTATATGCTTTATGAGAGACCGGGAGCTACTTACCACGGTAGGTGTAATCATCACAGTTGTGGCAATTGCACTTGAACCATTCGGACAACAAGTTGTTTCTTTGCAAGAACGCTACGTGCCTCGACAAGGCCATATTGCTACGATACCTGTTACCCATTCTTACAATACTGAAAAGAGTGGCAAGTACAGTAAGCCGTCTATCTCAACCCAATCTAATGTAAGGCTAACCACTTTAACAATTTATTTTTTAAATTAGATACACCGGGATTCAATCGAGAAGAAATAGAATCTTCTCTCATTAGTGGCCTTCTTGGCTCAACGTCGCTTTTACCATTCTCGTGTCCCAGTGGCAATTGCACGTGGCCATCCTTCACGTCCTTAGGGCTTTGCAACTCGTGCAAAAATGTCACAAAACAGACCACCCTCTCATGCTCGATGGAATTCAGTCTAAATCAATCCTCTAGAGACTCTGCGAGAATTTGCACCTCAAGTATAGACACAGACGGGATGATTAATAACGATTGTTCATCTTGGCCACCATTGCCGCTGAGTCCTAGAGGAATGATTAATATCAACAATACGTATAAAACACCAAAGAACGTCTCAATCACTATTAGGGTTGAGAGCTATACGCCGGATCCAGGCGAGCCCCTTACTTTCTCCGTCTACAATTTGGCAAACACCAACTCGACCGTTCCTGAATCACTACTCTCAGGGTCAGTAAATATCTCCGAATCAGCGTTTGCTCAAGTAAGCGTTAGTGAAGACGACATTTTCGACGACGGGGAGCTCCTACTAGACAGCTGCCCACAACTTAATACAACCGTAACTGAATGTCAGTTTTTCTGGTGTTTAAAAACTTACGAAAAGGTCCATGTTGTAGGTGTTGCTTAAAAATGTAACCTATAGGACATGCCTGCTAACTCCCAGTCAGGTCAATGGCTCTATATATACACCGGTTGTACATGATGTAGCTTTGAACTATGAATCGGGCGGAATTGTTTATGAGTATCCCCAGTATATTTCTGACTTCTTTTTCTTACCAGAAAACGGAACATCAGATACTACAACAAACTACAACAAAACTATCGATATTGGATGGTGGGATATGGCGCTCTTAAGAAATAAACTACAGGGTATATTCGAGTCTTATCCAGAGTCTGCGGTGTACCGAATCAGCCAAGCCATTATTTTCAACGATAACGTACCGCAGACCATCACCGATATGACAGAAAATGTGTCGCACCGGATGGGATTAGCCTCTGCTAATTCGACTTTAGTCAACGGCACAGCATTTTATCCCGAGACATATATCGTCATCCGTTGGTGTTGGCTCATCTTACCCGGCTCACTCGTCTTCCTCACAATTGTCCTGTTCGTTCTCGCAACGCTCCAAGGCACAAAACGCAACACACCTCTTTGGAAGTCGTGCCTGGTCCCGTTCTTGTTCCATGGATTACAAGGATGGGATGAATCGGAGATAAGCGCAGAGAGCCAGAAAGACATGATCCAACAAGCGAAAAGTATGGAAGTTCGTCTCTCAGAGAACGAAAATGGGAGCAGGATGTTTGTCAGGGTGGAGAAAGCATGAACGCGAGGTGAAAAGGAATGAGTGTGTATGGATTGGAGGAAGTGGCTACGGCTCTAGTTTTCGAAGGTGGTTGATTTCTCGTCGTCACTACTGAAGCCGTGTACATAATGGTCATTTACGCGTATGCCGGTCACGATGAATGCTCCCGTACTCGCTTAAATGATTTTTGTACGTCTCTGCCGAGTACAGACACCCTACTAGAAAAGTCTCGTTTCCCAAACCGCTGCCAACGTCTTGATGTCCAACATCGGCGCACGAACAATAGCGGAGTAACGAAGCTGGTTTAGCAGCGATAGCAGACGCGCTTACACGTGATCAGATAGAGGTATCCGCCAAAGGCACCACAACTCTCGCATTGCGGCGTGCATAGCGTCTCAAAGAGCGCCTCGCAGGTGATCCAACGGCCCGTTTCGATGCTGAGGATCCCGCGCAGCGCATTGCGTACGTGCTTGATGATGGCATTGTACGGAAAGATGGAGTCCACGACTTGCATAGCTCTCTGGTTCACACACCGAAAGTCCGTCAAAGTGCGCAAGTCGAGCTAAGCAAGGAACGCGTGCATTAACTCAAGAGGCAGCGTCTCAACTTTCAAGCGCGCCGAGGTTGTGTTGGGGCGCTATGGTATGACGGCCGTTGTCCAGCGGGGAGCCATCGCCCAAGTCGTCGCCGAGGTCGGTATTGTGAATAAGATGATCTAAAAGTTCCATTTCGCCAATGAAGAAGTTGTTGATAAGGAGGTGAGAGCGTACTGCGTAGACGAGGGGTCATGCCATGTCTCGTCACGTGCATTGTACTGGTGTATTGGGATATTTGAAGGTTGGTACTAAACTATCTTAAATACCTTTATACACTGACACTCTTTGCATGGTTTTATCTCGCGATCCGTATGTAAACTGTTTAATTAGCATTCGATTTCTGCTCATCTAGCACGTGACAGAGCAAGTCACATTATCCATTGATTCTACATGGATCATGGGGACCACGTGCCAGATATTGAGAGTAGCCGCATATTACAGAACAATATCAGTCATGAATAGTAAATTGTTTTGATCTAATTAGCTCGCCAGATCTGTTCTTTCGCTGATCAAAATCCGAATAATAATCATATATCTGTATAACTATCTTTTTGGGGAGATCTTTCGGAGTTTCCAGTGATCATCAGAGACATGCAGATCAACGCTAAGCTTCTTCGGTACGTCTACGTACTACGTAGTAGATTTGTGCTCCGCCCCCACACCCCACACGTGGGGCGCCTAGGGATTCGATTGACGCGTTCGCAAGAAAAGGAGAGTCGTCTCCCAATACTTCATGTCTTACGCCAAGCACGAGGTTGCATCCAACCGAACATAGGGTGATGCATGACTTCAAATCCGGGTAAGAGCACTTGTGCTGATGTTTAGGGTATTGTGGCTTACAAATGATATAGAGCGTACGCTCAATTGGGCTCAGCCTCGACCGTCGATCTCACAGACCTGAGCGGTCGAGCAGAACAAGATGGCAGTGTGCCACGCAAATCTACTCGCAGCTTCTTCTCCTTTGAGGGTTGGCGATTTGGCGCTTCGCTTGGTGCCTTCACTGCCTACGTTGTCTTGCTACTCAATTTTGGCTTGACCATCTGGGGAGCTACAAAGACCAAAAACGGAGGCCACATTTTCCAGGGGAATTGCGTGACAGCACAGCGTCTGAATACGGCAATCCATCTAACGATCAACGTTTTGAGTACACTTCTCTTGGGCGCAAGCAACTACGCCATGCAGTGCCTCTGTGCACCGACCCGGAGCGAGATCGAAGCCGTGCACCAAAAAGGCCGATGGATGGATATTGGTGTACAAAGCATACGCAACTTGAAATCCCTCCACCCATTCAAACTATGTTTGTGGATCTGCCTAGGCATCTCGTCGGTGCCGCTCCATCTCTTCTACAACTCCATGTTCTATCAGTCAACCTTGAACCACAACTACGATCTCTATTTCGCATCCGAGGACTGGCTGAATGGCGGCTGGTATGCGTCCAACCTTCTTCCTTCCAGTCACATTGGCCGCGAACTTACAAACACCTCCCGGAACTATTCTGAGATGACCTACGCGCAATACCAAACGGATCCTGGGTCAATTCAATCAACAGTGATGCATAACTCGTCCGCATTCGAACGCTTAGATATTCAGACATGCTTCGACACCTATGCAATGCCTTACATAGTTGGCTACAGCAACCTTATCCTTCTCTCCGATCGTGCATACGAGGACAAAAGAATATCCGAATACGATACGATTGACCGATACTGGTATGACGTACCCGACAACTCTTCATTGCATTGGGTTGTCACACCGCTGGCGATAAGTTCTTCGGAATCTCTCTACTCCTCCGATCGTTATGGCTGGATGTGCGATCACTGGCGGGTAGAAACAACAGGCTGCGACTACGGCACAGCCAAGACGAGGGCTGATACGGGAAACTTAACGGTGTACGGCTTCAACATAACGGGCTGCGTTGCTCAGAAGGCCGATGAGCTCTGCAGTGTTAATTTCAACCTCTCCATTGGGATTTTGGTAATCATTTTCAACTTTGGAAAGGCGGTTTGTATCACTGCTATCTGCATCATGACGCTAGATCAGCCGCTCTTGACCATCGGAGATGCAATAGCGTCTTTCATGCGCACTCCCGATGATCGAAGCAAAGGATACAGTCTTGCGTCAAGAAAAGAGTTCCGCCAGCGACAGAATGCGCAGGTACTGCCAAAGCAGTACTCATCCCATCAACCTCGTCGCTGGGAAGCCGCTGGGAGAGCCAGCTGGCTTAACTTCTTCTGTTTGTATGTGTAGCATTTACTTATATACCCCACGGTACCATACCTACTGACACTTATCCCAGTTACGGCATATCCATTATCACCGTCCTCAGCCTCCTAGCCTTTGCCATCTACAAACTCAATAAAAACTATAACCAAGGCTCAGCGAGGAACCTTTGGGACTTGGGGATGGGCAAAGTATCCTCATCAAACCTGATCAACGACTGGGCGCTGCCAACAACGGGTACGTCAGCGGTGCTGGCCTCGGTGTTGGTGGCCAACACGCCACAAGCGCTGTTGTCGGGGCTGTACTTGACTCTCAACAACATTGTGACGCGCATGCTGCTGGCGGCCGAATGGGCTAGCTTCTCCACTACCCGCAAGGGCTTGCGTGTCTCTCACGTCCGCCATGGTGCTCAGCGCGCAAAGTACTTCCTGCAGGTTCCCTACCGCTGGAGCATCCCTCTGATGGTTCTTTCTGCCACGCTGCACTGGCTGGTTTCCGAAAGCGTTTTCCTGGCCAGCATCGATACGTTGGACCCCCGAGGCGATCCAAGCGAGGAAGACTCCGTCACGACGTGCGGGTACTCGCCGCTGGCCATGATCTTCACCATACTGGTGGGTGCGGTCGTGATAATCTTCGCTGTGTTTATGGGTTTGCGGAAGCTGGATCTCGGGATGCCCGTTGTGGGGAGCTGTAGTCTGGGAATTGCCGCTGCTTGTCATCCGCCGAAGGATGGCGCGGATGAGGACATGCCATTGATGTGGGGCGCGGTTCCAGATGCGCTGCTTACAGACCCGGACCAGAAGATTGATGTAGAAGATGAGGAGGTAGGGCATTGTAGTTTTTCGAGTAGTACAGTTGATCGGCCAGTCGATGGGAAGTTGTACGCCTGATATGTAATGTGGCTACGGGTTATCGGAAAGTCGTAGATGTCCCCGTAATAACTTAGAACTGGAACATTAAAAACTGATAACAAGTAGCATGGAGCTTCCAATACCTCAGTCTATTTTGCGTTCCGAATTTACTTCCACAAAAATGAATTTGCACTTCACTGTAATAATCTAGTGTTTGGAAATATCAAGAATCTTTATTTTCAGTCATCAACTAAAATCTTTCGAAGAAATATTTATCTTCCGTTTCTAAGCGTGAGTGACGACAGAAATAGGGTGACGTACTATTAAGGGGTGGAGGGATCGCGCGGACCACAGAGGCGGGGTGAAATCTAATTCTGCGGGCGATATGGAGGGATTACCTTGGAGTTTATCGCAAGCCGTCTCAAGCTTGAACCTTTTGTCTTTTGTAACTTAGATATGGTTCTCCTTGGTGTTCGTAGTGAAATTAGGCCCTGTGGTGTGGTGCTTAGAATGCAAAATGGTTGGATTTGGCCGTGCAGGGCAGATACACGACCGAGCGTGGGTAAACAGACAAACACACCGTACATGAAAGCAAAGAGGCGTTATCAACCATGACCGAAACCTCAGTTTTGTATTGTAGAGGAAAACAAGCAAAACTCGAAACGGTTTGCTATTGAACTACGCATTCGGTATTCCAGACGGTAGGTCTCGCCGCCTCCCCAAGTAGCTTCCAGCTGCTAAACGCAGTATAAGTCCATGGCTTTGGGTCGCCGTTTCTCAAAGGACAATCTTTCCAATCGTCATACGGAGGATATGGCGACTTGTCAAATGTCAGACGTAGGGCGAACCTGTCACACTGCCAGGATTTGTCAGGTATGCCGAAGGGACCGCCTGGCATCCAGTAGGAACCGGCATTCTTTTCCGGAAGAGGCGCAAAAAATTTGCCCTTTTGGATAGAGACAGTATATTTCTTTGGAACAAAGGCGCCCTCGGTTAGAAAGTGCTCATTTCTCTTGTAGGCAGGATTTGGATAGATTCCCGGTTCTGCCATGACACGCTTCGTGAGTGTCAGTTCGATATCGAACTGTGCTAGAACTTCCTGTCCCTTAGCATGCATGTCGACCTTAATCTCCTTCAGAGGCGCCGGAGACTTCCATTCGATTTCCGCAGCAATGGGCACTGATAGTTCATAACGCAGTACAAGCTGAAAGCTATTAGTTTTATTTAAAAGCAGAAAGTTAAGACGTAGACATACGTAGCCAGTACCGTCGTTCCTGAATCTAATTTCGTGGCCGTCAATGCGGTCGTAGCACCAAGGATCCCTGCAGAGGACGGATAGTAGAGTCTCAGTCATGTTTGTCGGAAAATGTGTTTGTGGCAACGACGGCGCATAGGGACCATTTAAATATGTCGTTGGACTTTGGGAATGGTCGGGATATGGCGGCGGTGTAATTTTCGGTGAACATATGTGGGTCGTTGCGACAGGCAACAACAACAACAAGGAGCCGGCCCGAACCGAGCCACCCACACGTGGCACTATACCAACATCACGGCGGGGATGGCGGCTAATACAACACCACCGCGCCTGTTTTTTACCATAACTGGCATCTGGGCGGCAAATTCTCATAAAAGCCTCGCTGGACCCCACACTGAGGCGCTGCCAATGATCCAACTCTTAGACTTCAAGATGAGACACAGTTAAATATGGAGCCGCTGAAGCTCCAACTGTCGCTCTGCAGAGTGAGGCACAGTTAAATATGGAGTACAAGGAGTAGGCACGTCAGGGTGTAGCGGGGCCTTTTGGGGTTATAGAAAATTGTCGTTGCCGCAAGAAGCACAGCGTTCCGCATTGTAAGGGCAATGAATACGCCACGGAATCTCTGGCACAGATTGTACATTCTCCTTTGATGGGTCTACATCCTTTACGGCACAGCACCGCCCCAGTTACCAACGATGACAACTAACTCGGAGCAGCTGTTTCTGTTCCTTCCACAATCCTTTTCAATTCCTGGGCACTCAGCTGGTATATATAACTGTGGAAAACTCATTTCAATTGTTCTCCAGCACATCACATTCACATACTCATTCTACAACACAATCACTCTCTTCAAAGTTCCTACACTACGCACTCCTTTCTCCCGGCATCATGCTTTTCCCAACAACCCAGCTTATCACTTTGGCTCTAACCCTGGCTGGCTCCGTTGCTGCTGTTCCCGCCAAAAAGCCTACTGCAACACCAACGACTCAGGCACTCAAGACAAATGCTCCGCAGCCCGACCCCCTCATTGTTACTGAGCCAAATGTGAGGGTTGTCGGCTATAGAACTCTTAATGCTGTACGTTAGCCCTATGACTTCCATTAAACAACGAAGCTAACTCTCTTTAGGTTGCAGCTCAAGAATATAACAAAAAGGGAACAATCACCAAGGACAAGCGCCCAGAATCCCACAGAGCCGGGTCGCAGATTGGCCTTGGGACCTACATCATGCGAAAAATAGGCGATTATAACGTCCCTGGCCAGAATGATTGGTTTGTACCCATCACAAAGCTTCTAACTCTATAGTAGTAACAAGTCATATAGGATTTGTGTTATATGGGCCAACCAAGAAAAGTTTATCCGAGCTAAAAAAGCATTCATTCCTCAATATCAGGGAAAAGACCAGGGAAGAGACAAAGAAATTTGGTTTCATGAGGAGAAGATTACCGAATTTATCAAGGGCTTCAACTTTGATCCTTCTCAGACACTCAGACTGAGTGAAATAGACGGTGGCGACGTCCCGCACGCCATGCAGATGGCAATCCCAGACAAGATGCTCAACTCGAGGATTGGTAAAAACAAACTGGATTTGGGAGCCCGTTGCAAGCCAGTTGCAGATCTCAGGAACATCGACCAGTACCCTGCCGCAGACTACACGGAAACAAGCCTCGGCTGCTGGCAAAAGAGTAGCGGAGAGCAGGCATGTAGATAGCCGAGCATTTGTCAGGGAAAGTTGTTTCGTTTTTGTTTTTGTTTTTTGTTTTTTCACTCCTTGCCACTTACTTTTATTTTTATGCAAGCATTTGTATGTTTAGCTTTGTTATTTATATAGATCGCAGCCAGCCACTCTTTAAAATCCAGCCGCGTTTATATTTTAAGTCATACGGTCATTCAACAAGGTTATTGGAAAGTCGAATTCAGTCGGATGTGAGAGATATTGCTACAAGTAAGCTACTATACTTAGCCATATAGATTAGACTATTATGCTATAAGGCTAGTGGCCACGGTATAACTACAAACATGTGAGAAAGTACAAAGGTAAAAATAGAT
This sequence comes from Aplosporella prunicola CBS 121167, assembly GCF_010093885.1. Taxonomy (NCBI): domain Eukaryota; kingdom Fungi; phylum Ascomycota; class Dothideomycetes; order Botryosphaeriales; family Aplosporellaceae; genus Aplosporella; species Aplosporella prunicola. The sequence continues at coordinate 27,425 of NW_022983571.1, forward strand.
AGAAGTACTAGAGTAGTCTATGAGAGTACGAAAGTAAAGTATTCCAAGGATATAAAGGCACTCATAAAGGTATATAGATATAAGTCATTTAAGGGTAGAAAGTATATTAAGTTGCAGGTAAGTTATCACGTGGGGTGGGCAGAATATCCGGTGCCATAGCAGTATGTTATCTACAACGTGTACTTCAATAAAGACAGCAAGGGGAATTTATGTAGTAAACAAGCTAAATTTTACCCCGTTCTACACCCTTCTATACTTATAAAACCGTAAAAACACTATTTAGCTTTCCACCTAGAAAATTTAAGACACCTAAATATACAAGCGAACTTTCGGCACCAATCTGGAATGATTGATGGAAAAACAACGGCACCACGGATAACACGCTGGAAGATATCGAGCACTATGCCGTGCTCGCGGACGACATATAAAAATCCACCACCGGGGTCGTCGGCCTCGAGGTCCCTTGCATCAGGCATGTTATTCTTTTAATTATCCGAGCTCCGCCGCGTCAGCATGTAGGCGGATGCGCATTCTGTCAAGCTGCACATGGACGGCGCGAGGCTGTGAGACGCGGTAGCGACGGGAGCAGGAAATCTCGCTGACTACCCCTCGCTATGCCACGGCGTGTGTGTGCGCGTGGATTTCAGCAACAATATCGGCGCGCCGATGGAAGTCATGGTGCTCGGGTCTGCGGAGTTGGTGCACCGGGTACGGCAGATCTGGAAGGCGATGGGAGTCGGGCTGGGACAGGCGGGTGTGCTGGCTGCGGTGGCAATAGTGGCTGTGGCTGAAATTATTGGGGACGGGAATTGGGGCAGGGAGAAGCAGGTGGGGTGGCTGAGGGAGGTGCGTGGGCGCACGAAGGGGCTGGGCAAGGTTTGGGTTGGATTGGGAAAGAGATTGAAGCCCACGTAGTCGGATATGTTGTGGGCAGATTTGAAGGTCGCGCGGTGTAGGGTCGAGCAGTGGAATGCGCTGGGCGGGGATCATGGCGTTAGGCTCGATGGGAAGCGGATTGTGTTGCATCGGCAGATTTTGAAGGAGGGGTTGGCGAGGCTAGAGAGGGTGTTTGAGGAGGTGTTGAGTGCGAAAAGGCGAAGCTTTGATGGGCAATGGTTAGCACTTTCATCTTTTCGAATCTTCGAGGCGGGGCGGCATGGAGAACATGAAGAAGTCATCGTTTGCTCGCGGTCGTGGTTGCAATCCCGCAGCCATGTCAACGCATCCACATCCTGCGGGTGTCCGGTGTGGGGGTTTCAGCGTCAGTATCATGACCTGTTGTGTAACACAAACAAATTTTGCCGTCGTCGTGTAGTTCAACGTGCTACAGCAGCTTTACCGAAGCCAAAAACACAATGAAAACCTTTCACTTCATTAACAAACGCCATCCACAACATCTTCTGAGACTCGAGGCGAGAAGCAGCGTTCATAATGAGTCGCATGGACGAACCTCTCTCCATGCCGCAGAGACATGTATTCGACCCAGACGGCGACACCACCCTCAGCCTGCATGATGAAGACACCTTCCTAGTCTCTTCCAAAGTATTATGCCTCGATTCACCGTTCTGGCAAAAAATGCTCGGACCAAACGGGCACTTCAAAGAATCCAAGATAACTGAACACAAAGAATTCTTTCTACATGACGTGGAAACTTCATCTGGCTTAACCGTTTTCCTCAACATTGTTCACTTCCGGTTCGGAAAGGTTCCTAACGAGCTTGACTTGGATTCCTTGCTGGCATTATCCGTATTAACGGACAGATACCTTGCAACAGCCTGTGTCCAGCCATGGATCGAAAACTGGATGCAGAAATTGGAACACCTCGCGGAGAAGGATGATTGCTACGAATGGCTTTGGATCGCATGGGAATACGGGAACAAGAAAGTGTTCGAGAGATTGGCTAGGCGGCTAGTCCTTGACTTGACACTGAACGAGGAGGGCGAGTTGTTGACAGCTTGTCACAAGGTCCTCGATCCAACGGACGAACGTACCAATATACCTCCGGATCTTATCGGTATTAAGATCCTTGATCTTGGAACGTTTTAGAGTCTCATAGCTAACATGAAAGGAAGAAAACATTATCGAAGTCCGCAATGAGACATTCCATCGCCTTCTGGACGTCATGTATGAGTACATTGAGAAATATACGGAAACAGCAAGGAAAGGGGAACACATTTGCAAAGCAGACAGAGAGTACCAAAAAGTACAGTGCGAGGCGTTGACTTTTGGTTCCTTAACGTTACCGCTTAACCGGTTAGGCCTCTGGCCTGACCGTGATCCAGCCATCGTGCGACTCAAAAGCCTGCGGTTTCTTCGGGATATGCTGTCGAACTTTGCCATATACAAACATTCAGGAGAGGTCAGGCATTATTCGTACGACCGCCCAGATACCAGCCACAACCAGTGTAGCTTTCAAGATGAACTGAGGGAACGCATCAAGGCGATATCGATGCCTTCGGGTATCCTAGACAAGCACTGGGTTCATCTTGATCGGCAGCGGAAGAAGCTGCTCCCGGAGGAGAAGTAGGTAGAGGGTGGGAAGGACATCGGGTGCTGTCAATCTCATAGAGTGGTTTAAACTCTGTTTGTTGTTACCTCTGTTACCTCCGTAAAGATCAGAGCCGTCTCGCCAGTGGAGTGTAGAAAAACCTTTGGTGAACTCCATTGGAACAGTCATGGGGTTAAGAACTTGAATCTTGTTTTCCTGCGCAGACGAGGATGCAATTCAGTAATCATTTCCTGCTGCCTGTGGGAATCGGATGATGGAGTCTACCGAAGTGAGAGGTAGACAGCGCGCATGGCATTGAAATTTTTTACACACTCCGCCCTCTCCGCAACTGACTTTTCAGCGCAACGATGGATGGTAGCCTCACCGGTAGTCCTGGCGAGCAAGTGCCATCTTCGAGGACGACGTGGTTCGATGAAAATGGCGACACGAGGCCCATCCTCTGCGATGGCCAAGTAGTCTTAGTCGTGGCTTCCAAAGTTCTGTGTTTGATATCACCTTTCTGGATGAAGATGACTGGGCCTGCCGCATCTGTCAAAGTAGGTCAAGGGACCGGAGAAAAAGTGATCCCTCTGCCAGACATCGATCCACTAGCCATGGCTGCCTTCCTGAACATATTACGGGTGAGCCTTGTGATTCCGCAACATCCATGGATACCTCGGATGGTTACACCAGCAGCTATTCAGCCAAACGTTTTCTTCCCTATGACAGCTACCCGAGTACTCTTCCTCGAAAGGACGATACGAGTAGTGAGTGCAATTTTGGGCAGGATTTCAGAAGCAGGATCAACCAGATAATGACACTTAACGGCATTTCAAGCAAGCATTGGCATCATTTGGAACGTCAGCGAAACAAACCAAAGTTGCCCAATCAAGGGAAGGATGAGTCGGATTCGTCTCTTGACAGAATGTTTAGTTAGCCTGAATCCAATGCAGTACCATTCCAAGAACGTCCGCAGTGGAGAGTTACAGCACGTCATCCGGACATTGGAGGTGCAAACGTCTCTTTCTCGTCCAAATCCCACAGTGGGGCCTCCGCGTGTCAGCGTCTCCGCGGACGACCTTAGCTCTCGTCGCCTAGCTCTCGACGGCGCGGGCCGCGGCACCGCCACCACTTCCGCTGCAGATCGAACTTCCTGAACGAGCGTTTCGCCCCTCGGGTATCTCGTATTTGGCCGTGCAAGTCTTGGTTTGCGGATCGTGGGGTCCGCGCGCGGAGTGTGGGGGTGAGACGCTCGGCGGTGCTGGATTTTCTTGGCCAGTGGCGCTGTAACTGCTCGGGCAGCGAGGAACGTGAAGCCAAACTTTAGAGTCTTTCCATCGATCCATCTTGTGCCATCATTGGGCGGGTTGTCATCGAAGTGGAAGGAAAGGTCGTGCTGGTTGAGGCGTCCCGCTGAAGCGACAAGCCCCAAACCGTCGCGTCGCATCATCCTCTCCAACACTATCATTGCCAACCCATCACTGTTGTCATTGCCATTCCCGACCTTCGCTGTCGGCGCAATCAATCCTCTCCTGCTCCGCCTTGTGCCCGTCTTTTTTCTCCAACAGATCCGTATTGAGCCATGCGCGGATCGCGGCTTCAGGTGCGGACGGGCCGCACGACGGTGCTTCGAGAGGCTGCCGCGTCGGCGATCTGCTGAGCATTGCTTTCAAAAGCGGGTAGCGAAGGAGATGGTGCTTTTTGAGCCGATGAGATACGAGGTGCATGTGCAGAGGGTGATGTGAAATGCAGAGAGTCTCGTAGGTGATGTCAACGGGTGCAAAATGAAGAAGAAACGCGGTACGCGCTGCTGCGTATTCGTATTCGCAATATAAAGAGCCTCCCCACTTACAACCTCCCATCTTCCACAGACGCACGACAACCTCAACCGATCCGCGACATCCCCAAAGCGCCAGATCGCGGACAATCAGTGATGCTGATACGGAACACAACAACTTTCTTTTCGAATCGGGGTCTTCCAGTGGCTTGCGGAGGTTCCTAGCAATAGCCTCGTGATCCCTTCTTTAAATAGCTCCAGACTTTGCAGATTAAGAAACATGTTCACACCATCAGCTACTACGTTGTAGTGCTGTTACGGCCTAGGTCAGCGAGGCTTATTGCCTTAGTGTTTGCCTATTGTTTGTTCCTCTCATCCCTAGGCAAAGTTCAGCACTAATTACGCACTTTGATAGTACTACTTAATACCGAGTGTCACTCAAACCACAGTTTTTCTACTTAGGGCAATCTGGGCCTTGAATAGCGAATAAGATTACTACTTCTAACTCCATGGAAGGGCAGCAAAGCTCTGCTATTGCGCCTTGTGATAAAAACAACATAACCAGGCAGTAGCCTTGGTAAGAGAAATGACGTTTAAATAGTAGCCACAGCTGAGCCGGGTGGGCTGGGGTGGTTGTACGAGCCGTATGAAACGATTTTCGCTAACAATACTGATACTGGATTAGAGTTGTACGACAGCGGCTTATAATAGATTCACCTGAGTAGTGACAGATTATTTTCTCTAACCTACAGTGTATATATAGGTTTTAGATCCTGCATATTTGCACAACCGTAAGCAGAATCTAATAAAAGGGTAAGCTGGGTTGAAGCGTACAGCAAACTACACAAATTTCGCCTACCCACCTCTTCTAATTCTTAAATCAATCACACTACCCGATCAGCGTGCTTTACCACAACCACTCTGCGTATTCACACCACTCATCTCCTAATTATATTCCAACGAGGCCAAGTCAACATTATACTTCAATGGCAGACAGCCCTGGAGCGGATTATGAAACAGCAAGGCTTTCCAGTGACGAATCCAACCTCAGAGAAAACGTTCAGGACAGATTCCGTTCTGCTATTACTGGAGGACCGGACAATGGATGGAACACCGACACTGAGCACCTCAAAGATGGAGAGGTGTTAATTGAAGAAGAGAAAGCATCCTACCGCATGGATTTGCGCCGCAATCTGAATATTCTGTTCGATGATTGGTGGCTTTGGGAGGTCGCTGGAGTACTACTCTCGGCAAGCTGCATGGCTGCAGTTATCGTTATTTTGGCATCTTTCAACGGCAAAGCCCTAGCCAAATGGGACTTTCCAATTCAGCCCAACTCGCTCGTATCCGTTTTCATGACAGTGGCAAAATCGGCGCTCCTTCTTCCGGTCTCCCAATGCATAAACCAGGCTAAATGGACCCATTTCGAGCGAAATCCGCACAGATTGCTAAAACTTCAATTCTTCGATGACGCTAGTCGAGGCCCCTGGGGTGCTTTAAAGTTGATAATCGGTATGAAGAGCAGCAACTGGATCGCATCATGGGGCGCCCTCCTTACCATAATAGCCTTGGCTTCGGATCCATTCGCTCAACAAATTATCAAATACCCATCTCGTTCAGCCCCTTCCAATTCCACCTCGGCTTCGTATCGGGTAACACGAGCGTTCAACAGAACAGAAAATTGGACCTTAAAAGAGGAATTTAGTGGCAGCGTGGAGCCGGCAACACAAGCCGCCATCTTTACCGGTATCTACGCCTCTGGTGTAAAATCATCCCCGAACTGCCCGACATCACTGTGCCAGTGGTATGACCCAATGATCACATTAGGAGTCTGTTCTTCTTGCCATGACATTTCCTTGTCTAGCACCAACGAATGCTCTACCGCGAGAAGTACCCTCAGAGTAAAAAACGGCACTCTATTCAACCAGTACCATACGAAATGTGTGCTTAATATGACCAGCGAGCACACATTAAATCCAATACAAATCCTAGAGGAGTTCAAGTGGACACGCAACTTCACAGAGGCTTCAGTACAAACTTACCGCTGGGGAGCCTCTCACTGGATTGCCACGAAGCAATGTGGTTTTCCATACATTAATTGTATATTGGAAATCACAGCTTATAGGAGTTCGGAAAAGAGAGAGATCTACTACTCAAATGCTACGAAGGTTCAGCCGCCCATCCAGCAGGACAACATACAGAGTTGTAGACTCTATTGGTGTGCTTACCTATATAACAACATGAGCATCATAAACAACACGATTCATATACCATCCTCGAAGACATACGAGCTGCTGCTTATCTACCCTAACCAAACAGAGGGTAGACAGTCGCATCCCGGGGGGCTCTTCAACCTAACTTTCGCTATCCCTTCTTCCGAGGTCGATGCTTTTCCTGGAAAACTCCCTACATTTGATGTAGATCCCGTAGAAGAAATAAAACTGATCAACTACCTCCTTAACAATTTGAAAATAGTCGATGGCCACTCCCATTTATTTTCAAATGACACGAACGACTTCATTATGGACCTTGGTTACGATATGAGTACACTGGGTAGCCCGAAAAACTCTGGGCAAGAGAATATGCTTCCAGCGCTCTATCGAAAAAACAATTTTTCTCTAGTCATGGAGGACATGGTTCGAAGCTTGACTGAACATATTCGGACAAGCAGCCCTGGAGAGACCTGGATCGATGGTACGGCATTTGCTCCTGAGACATACATCAAAGTACGATGGGAATGGCTCAGCCTCCCGCTCATCACACTCACAATGGCGATCGCCTACCTTATCGTCTCCATGAAAGAAAGCAAAAAACACCGAACAATCCTCTGGAAATCTTCAACTCTGGCGCCGTTCTTCCATGGTATTCAAGGATGGGAAAAAGAGAATCTAAACCTCGGCTATGTCACGCAGATGAACGAAATGGCGGAGACGATGCGTGGCCAGTTACGCAAAGGCGACAATGGAGAGTTGAAATTTGTGCGTGCGGACAGCGAATTCGAGCTCTTGCCTCTTATAGAAAGAGAGGAGAATGAGATGAAGACAAAAAGGCGAGGCTTGAGGATGTTCGGCCGTGGTTCGGAGGTGGAGTCGGCGGAGTGAGGCCGTTGATGGCGAGTTGGATTAAGTGGTGATGACTGGAAAAGGGAATCTGGAATTTGAAACAAGAGCGCATAGTCTAGTGCTAGTCGGTTGGAGTTCGGGTTTGTCTTTGGGAGCTTGAATTTTCATGATCTTCAGTCGGGTTATGCAGGTGGAGGATTTAGCACCGCGCTGCGACGGCATTGCGACAGCAAAGATAATTTGACTTTGGAAAAGAGATTTAAACTAGCAGAGCGACTGACAGCAAGTTACCATGGGCTTATAATTCTAGAGTAACACAGGGTTGCAATGCGTTACTTTTGATTGAGGTGAGCACTACTACTGCTGTGGGGGACACAAAAATAGCAGTACATAAGTACAAACGGTGACCCTCATCATCAACCATCAGGTGATAATCACCTACATCTTCGATGGTCTAGTGGTGATGATTTCCGCTTGTCAATGATGATAATCCTCATTAGCAAGCGCGGGAGACCGGGGTTCGATTCCCCGTCGGAGAGTCTATTCTTTTGCTTTTTTTCTTTTGCTTTTTTTTTTTTTTTTATTTTTTTGTTCGCCTTTCGCCGCTTTAAATTGGCGCGGGTCTGGCCGAGACGAAAGCTTAGTCATGATCTAAGGTTAAAAATAGCTGATCCACGCCATCCGCCAACCGCGACATCATCAACTCCATCCGCAAACCTCCCACGCCCATGCTTGTGGCATCGTCTGTTTTGGCTGCGCAACCTTGATTGCTCGGGCTGGCTTTCATCGCGCTCCTCTCTCGCATCTTGCCGTTTTCCAAATGTCGCCATGTCCGTATTCATCACCACCTCTTCGGTCCGCGCTCAAGGCCTCAGTGTTGGAGAAAGGGCGATGGACCGTATTCGTCCGCAAATAACCTCAGCCAGTGCTTCCCATGTTGGAAATCGGCGTGCTGTCCATTGAATCTCTGCCGAATTGAATACCCAGGTACAAAGCCTGAAACACAGAAAGCGACAAGAACAGCCACAATGGACAATTAAAACCACGAGCTACGTCCGCCACGCTCGCACGCTCACCACCACGGCAGCAAATAGTCCCGCCGACAAAAGGACACGAAGTAGCTCCGCCAACCTTTCATGCATTCCCGTCACTTTCACCAGCGCCGCCGACCCGGCCTCGCCTGGACATCTCCGCACCAGCGCCCCACGCACAATCTCGTCGTCGAATGGCACGTTCCCTTTCTCGTGCTCAGGCACAGGCACGAAGTTGAGGCGACCTCCGCCCGCCACCAATGCCGCAAACACGTTCAACGCCCAGGCCTCTCCCACCAGCGGAATAACGAAGCGCTGTGCCGCCCGCAGCAATGGCGTCTCCCACGATTGCAGGCGCATGACACGGTGCGCGAGGCGGTGAATACGCTGTGCGCGGGGGAAGCGCTGCGCTTGATATTCTTCAAACAAGTTGGTGATGGCCTCGGGGCCGACCTTGCACCCTCTGTGTGCAAGCACTTCACGGTGCAAGCAATTGGCCAGTGCGGCAGCGCTCTCCAGCGCCGCATTCCCGCCAAACGCCAGCATGACGCTGAATTTGTGCGCAGAGTCTCCGAGCAGGACCGTCCGGCCGTGGTGCCAGGTGTCGAAGACGCCTTCCTCCAGCGGGATGAGCTGCGCGCGAAGACGGCGCGCCCACACATCTCCGAACGTGGCCGTGCCTGTGTCGGTTAGGGGTACGTGTGCAAGCGCAGCGGCCTCGGCAGCTGCCTCCGCGGGGGTGTACCGTACGCGTGCGGGGTACTGAATCGGACGGGGGAGCTTGAGGAAGACGAAGAAGAACGTGCGCGTGGGAGTGGTTAGGAGAAGGATGCACCGGCCGGGGGCATGCAAAATGTGGCTGTCGCTGGTAGTGTGGCCTGGGAGGGACGGAAGGGCGGTGGAGATGCCGGCAAGGCATTTGTAAGAGGTTATGAGTGCTGCGGATGTCGTGTTTGCCGTCAATAAATTACTTTATATGGCCAACTAACCGTCTAGGTGAGGACAATGGTAGGTACGTACACCTCTTCTCCTTTTCCGAGATCAATCCCGGCACATTGCGGTTCGCCGCCTCCCACATGCAGCTCCGAACAGCGCTGTTCACTCCATCACACCCGACGACAATGTCACCAGCATACTCGGCTCCGGAAGTCGTGGTGACACGCACGCCGTCAGGCCCGTCGACGATGTTGGCCAAGCGCGCGTTGGTCACCACAACCGACTGGTCGGGTAGCGTGTCCCACAGCGCCTTGACGACATGGGCGCGCTCGAGGACGGCGAAGCCTGTGTACCCGTTCCTGCAACCACGTTCGTCAACTCGGTGTACCCAACAACACGCCGTTCCTCCACATCGGCACCGACGCAGGGGCAAGTGCACACAAACAACATCAACACTCACCTCGCCCTTACACCCCAGCCCCACCCCCACCTTCCCACCACACCTCCAGAGTCTCCCCTGTCCCAACAGTCCCCCATCGTGTTGCACTCCTTTTTGATACGCTCCCATGCACCCAGCTGGTCAAGTACTCGCATCCCGTTCGGCCATAGCCCGATGCTGGCGCCAATGCCCGGGTGTGTGACTTGCGGCTGAGCTTCCAGTATCGTGTGAGGGATTTTGGCGCGTTGAAGAGCGTGGGCGAGTGCAAGGCCCGAGATGCTGGCTCCGACTATCAGGACGTGAAAGGGTGGTGGAGAGGCGGGGCTTAGTGGTGGGGTAAGGTAAGGAAAGGTAGGTAGTATTTCCTCGGGGAGTTGTGGGTGTGCCATTGTTGGTTGTGCCATTGTTGTGTTGGTGCTGCTGGCCGGTACTACTGCTTATAAAGAAGAAGGATAGCTACATCAAAGCAAGAGCACAGAGAAGCAAGCAAGCGGGCAGATGCAGCGGGTTTTCTGGAGCAAGGCCGGACGAGCGCGCGCGGACTTTGCGGGGTGTTGTCGGCTTGCCGTTTTCAGGCCGTCGCCCTGCCTGCTCGTGGGCGTCCTTGTCCCGGTCATGGTTGCCTTGGTATCGGGACCTGCGACGACCTGGCAATGCAACGGAGACGGGATCAAGGCCCGGGCGGGAAGAAGCCGGGTCTTTGGGGGTTTGTCCGTGGGAGATGTCGGGAGGATGGCGAGGCTGCCTGGCTGGTTTGCCTGGTCCAGCCACTCAGAGTGGTGTGACGCCGCACGCTGGGGTGAGATGGTCGAGTGGGTGGGTGAGTGAGTGAGTAAGTGAGTGAGTTCGTGAGGGGGAGGTGTGCAAGTAAGAGCGAGCGAGCGAGTAGTCGTCCAGCCCTCGCAGCAACGGCCTGAGGCCGCGGTCCTAAGAAGAAGGAATAGGACAAAGCGCCGAGCGCTTCTCTAGCCGTACGACGGCGCCGTCAGCGCAATTGGCCACACGCAGCAGGCAACTCCCCCAGGGGGCACCGTCCCAGCAAAGGCACGAAGCCGGACTTCGTCCACCACGCTTGTCCGTGGCCGCAAGGGCGTCGGATCTTGACGGGTCTTGACACGCCCTGTGCTACGACCGCCGCTCGCAAAGACGTCAGTCCGCATGCCCCCGCCACCCCATTCGCTATCCGCTCGTTTATACAACACAATTGCGCCCCTGCGCGCGTTCCGACTGGCCAATGCACGCTGCCCTTGACCCCTCAGCTGCGGCTGAGGCGCTAGCCTGCATGCGTGTGTTATGCATGCACGCCTGCCGGGCCGGCCGTTTCATCAGGCCGCCCAATCGTCGCCGCCACGCCCCTGGCGCCTGGCTCCCTGGGCCCCATTGAGTTGGGACCTGAGTGGTGGGCTGAGTCAGCGCTGATGCCGTGGCTTGCCATGTCATGCCGTGGTTGTGTTGGCGAGAATGCTGGGGCAGTGGAGTGGGGGAGGGGCCTGGGCCTGCGCGGGGGAAAGGGGGGTGGTGTTGCGGGATGCGAGATAGGGAATTGAGCGCGCCGGAGGTGGAGGGGGACGGTCGGGTCTCCACTTGCGGGTGTTGGGCTGGCCCGAGAGGGGTGAGAGGGTGGATGTGTGGTGGTGGGTTGGGAGGGGCGTGCTTGGTGCGTTTGGAGGGGGAGTGCTGGGGAAGGTCGGTCTTGAGTTTTTGTGGACGTCGGAGCAAATTCATTTGCGCTCTACGTTCTTTTGATACACGCGTACATCACCGCAAAGTTCGACAGCGATTGAGGAAGCTACGACGTGGAGCAATGATTGATATGAAGTAAGTTTGCTCAGTATGCCCCGCGAGTTCCATTTCCTGGTGCTGGGGGATTTATACAGCCCGTATTTTGGAAAACCGCTCGTTATCTATGGTGGAATTCTACCTTCTTCTTTGAAGTTGTTGGTATTGCATACGGAGGAAATCATTACATGGCTTCGAGGAAGTAAACGCAGGCTCCATCCATACGATTTCAAAATACTCCGGGCTGGCTGTCCCGACGAGCACGCGTTTAGAACACTGATGGGCATTTTAGTGGGTGGCCCTTTTTTGGTGTAAACGACTTTGTTGGTCAAAAAGGTATTTGTTCACGTTGATGGTTTGGAGATTGCGTTGATGGCCTAAACTGATACCCGAACTCTCTATCAATTCTTAATCGCAGAACTGCCTTCTTCAGCTTGTTGTTTCTAGGTATTCGAAAGAGTTTCCCTATTTTGATCGAAGAAGTCGGTCATAACCTGTTTAAGGTAGGGATATGGCTTTTCAGGTGCAACTTTATTTGCTTCCCCATTTACTGCATTCGTGGAGCACTTGGAGCTTTTGCATTCCAGCATGTTTCTGGTCTGAGAGGCTTTACGGATCCGGAGAGCAATTGCACTGTCACATTCCAACAACCGGATATTGGTAGGCTTATACAAATGATCCAAATAAACCTTCGCAACACAAACTCTGTCAGCAGCGAGGCTGTAACAAAATTTATTTGATGACGGATGTCATTGGGCGGGTTGTTCCTATCAGAACTCGGACGTCGTACAGCATACAAAATGTCCGATGTTGGACAGTCTTACTCAGCGCTGTGTCGAATTGAGTGCTATGACGTGATAATCATAAGCAAATGCAGCTTGTGCATCTGCTAAAGTTTGTATAACCTGTCATCGGTGATGACTCCACTCGAGCCGCATCGCACCTCAACGACTTACATCCTCCCCGCTTTCATTCTCTTCTCATATGTAATCAGTGAAGCAACAGTCAACACAACGAACCACATCACAATGGCCAAAGTGTGCATCATAACCGGCGGAACCCAAGGCATCGGCAGCGCAACAGCCGAACTCCTCGCCTCACAAGGCTGGCGCGTCGTCGTCTCCGGCCGCAACGCCGCCAACGGGCAGAAGGTCGTCGAGCGCATCACGGCCGCCAATGGCACCGCAACATTCATCCGCACCGACGTGACCAGCCTCGACGACATCAAGCACCTGCACGAGCAGACGATCAAGACCTACGGCCGTCTTGACGCGGCGGTCAACAATGCGGGCATTTCAACCGAGCTGCAGCCCCTGGGTGACTCCTCGACCGACGAGTTCGAGCGCATGTGGCAGGTCAACGTCCGTGGTGTTTACTGGTGCATGCAGGAGCAGATCAGGCTCATGCTGCCGAACGGAAAGGGGCATATCGTGAATATGTCGTCTGCGGCGGGGCTGCACGGGGTGCCACGGGCGGGAGCTTATACCGCGACGAAGCATGCGGTGCGTTGATTGTCACCTTGAACATATTGAACGATGTTTGCAATCAAGCTGACTGGATGCAGGTTGTTGGGTTGACACGTGTAGCAGCCCTGGAGTACGCGCAGCAAGGCTTGTATATCACGGCTGTGGCGCCTGGGATGATCTGGACGGAGATTAACGAGAATTTGGCCAAGATCGCTGGGATGACGAAGCAGGATTTTGCGGAGTTTATGCCGGTGAAGAAGGTCGCGGGGCCGGATGAGATTGCGCGCGCAGTAGCGTTTTTGCTGGCTTCGGAGTTTGCGACGGGCAGCGTGCTTGAGGTTGATGGGGGGTTTGGAGCGGGGTGAGGGAGCGTGATTGTGTGAGGATTTACTTGATAGGCAGTTCGTGGGTACCTTTTGCTGAGGAACTAAGGGTATATTCTTTTCTCTGTCTGGTTCATTGGTAGACTTTAAATTTCAAATGTGGGACTGCTACACAGACCGAAGATGACTATGCTCCTGTAATATTTGAGCGTAAGAAGAGTAGTCTCATGATCTTGCCATTTAGCCTATTAATATATCATTAAAGTAGTAAGCAATTGTTACAGAGTTTGCCCCCATTCTAAAGGACGTAAAGAGTGCTATACTTACGCCCTGCTAATCCTCCACATACCGAACACCGGCACCCTGGTTACCCGACAACGAAGCCGAAGAGGCGACTACAGCACTGCTCCACAAAGTGCACGCAGCACCGTTCGTCCAGGCAACGCAAGCCGCAGTGTTCGAACACATCTGCGAACAACTCCGGATGTTTTGGGCCCTATACACCGCTACATAACCAGTATACTGGAAAACGTCGCAGTTGAACTGGAAGACAACCCCGTTGTCTGCAACGAAGAGATCACCGTCTGATGAGGGGCATGAGGGGTTTGTCACGGTTGGGGGCCTTGTGTGCGTGGGTGCTGCTGTGGTGGTGATGGTTGTGGAAGCTTCGGATGTGGTTATTGCTGCTGAAGTTGTCTCGGTGGGGCTGGCTACTGGGGTTTCTGTCGAAGTTGGTGATGAGGTTTCCGAGGGTGCTTCCGTCGAAGACTCAGGCAGTGTTTCTGTGGGCGTAACTTCCGTCGAAATAGCCGTTGTTGAAAGAGAGGCAGTGGAAGTGGCTACTGAAGACACTTCCGTAGAAGTGGCATCTATGGACGTGATTGTCGTGGAAGACTCACTCGTAGAGACTACAGCTGGTGAGGTTTCCGTAGGTATAGAATACGCTGAGGAAGCCGTAACAGCTGTCGAGGTTTCAGTCTGAGTCTCTGTCGAAGTGGTCTCTGTCGGAGTAGCCTCCGATGAAGTGGCAGATGAAAAGACTTCGGAAGAAGAAGCAATTGAGGTTCCCATGGAAGAGATTGTCGACGTGGCATCAGTAGAGGTGGTCGTAGAAAAAGTTTCTGATGTGGATGTAATCGTAGAGAGAATGGTAGATGTTTCCAGCGAAGAAGAGATTGTCTCAGTAGCCGTGGAAGAAGTAACATCGGACGAGGCTGCTGTAGATGCGGAAATAAAGGAGCTCGATACAGAGGAAGTCATCACTGAAGATGATACCGCGGTAGATACAACCTCAGAAGAAGCAAGTTCCGTCGTCGATCCCTTAGTTGAAGATGCCATAGAAGCAACTGCCACCGTAGATGCGGCTGCGGAGGTGATTGCCGAAGAAACAAATGCCACCGGAGAGGAAGAGACCAACGTAGAAACAGCCATCGAGGAAGCGAGGACAGAAGAGGCTGGTGTGGAGGAACCAAATACAGTTGAAATGGTACTAGCCAACGACGAAGCTGCCGAGGAAGACCTGACACCAGTTTCCGATGTCGCCATCAAATAAACAGTTTCATAATAAGTGGTGCCAGCGGAAACAGTGACTTCTACCAATGTGACTGATGGCGAAGCCGGTGCCGGAGAAATCTCAGTGAAAGTACCTGGCGGAATCACCGTAAAAAGCTCTGTGAGCGTCACTGTCTTTGTTGATACAGGTAGCCCAACTTCGGAAACGGTCATTGTAGTCGTGTAATAGGCAGTAGAAGTTGATAGCGAAGGAACAACTGCAGTTGACGCTACTCCAGGAACAACTATGTTAGTGCTGCCAGCCTTTGCATTGGAGATAGCGAGCGGGATGCCATTTGATGAGCCACTCAGCGATGGGCTGCTAGACTGCTGCTGGGAAGCGCGAAGAGGCGAAGATATCGATGAGACCACTGCAGTCGAAGGAAGGAGAATTGTTGATGCGGAAGCATCATAAACGCCTTGAGAAGCCTGAGCTGAGGAGCTGCCTTGCACTGTGTATGTGCCATGGCTTGCCGAAAATGGAAAGCTTGGAGCGCTACCAGATGAAGCGGAAGTAACAGTAGAGGCACTGAACGTATATGCCCCCGACCCGGTGCCGGCAGTAGATGCTGCTGAAGAAACCGACTTGGGCAAGTACTTGCAAACTTCCTCAATCCGCACGGGTGAGCATCCGCCTACATGACGGCGGTTCTCCTGCCTGTTTACCGTCAGTTTCCATTCAATGATACAAAAATGATCTAGTACGTACGGCGTTCTCTCAAATCTCTCGCAGAAATCTTGGTCGCTTCCGGAAATGAGAGAATAGCAGTAACGACTGCGCACAAAGTCACTGCGGTCGATGTCGTCTTGGCATTGTTCACTGCCGCGTTGAAGAGGAATAGCCGAAGAAGTAGATGCGAAGGTGTTCGCCAATGCCAGAAGAGCGAATGAGGTCCTCATGTTGGGGCACTAGAAGCAGGGTAGCGTTTGCCGGAGTGCCTTGAAAAAGAGAGTTGCAGAGGTACTTTCGGCTTGATAAAGAAAAGCGAAGGACTTTTAAATTATATGGCTTAAAAGTGAATCAGACATTGAGGCATTGCGGAGTCGGACAGGCCTACTTCTCCGTGTCTGAGCAGATCGGGACTCGGTGATATGCCTTTGAATGGTTAGTCCGCGTGGGTCGTACGATGCTGATCAGCCGGGTCTCGTGTAAAATTCGAACCTCGAATCAACACCATTTTGTATATATAATGCAAAACGTCTTTTTAGTGCCGTGAATGCCGTTGAAAACGTTTTTCGCTTGGCTTTTACTACCATTTGGCGCTTCGCAACGGCACCTTGGCAGACACTGTATACTCATGAAAGGAATTAGGATCGGGGCTTTTCAGCCGCACTCCAACTAAGTGCCGATCTTAACGTTAAGCTAGGAAACGAGCTTGGAGCCTCATGGCTTCCCCAGGATAGCGGGAAAACCGAAAGGGGTAAAGTGTGGTTCGTGCGCGCGGTCTCGATCTCACTCCGATCGCTCTCAGCCAGCCACATTTTACCACTGACTCGACAACTGTGGAGTGCCTCGGTAGCAGAGAGCGATGATATTCGTGTATTTGATTTTTACTTGGGTTGTGTGGAAATTTGCCTGCTTGAATGCAAGCATTGTTGAAAGTTTGGCTTCATGTAGCGTCTCCGGGTAGGTTTTGTGAAAGTTTTCGAGGGACAATTTGAGTACAATCACGATCATGGGCGCTCTTTTTTCGGGTTCGCACTGCTGTATCCAATCCAATCACGAATATATAATGATTTATTCATTCGCGCTTTCCAACACCTTATGCGTGAAAGATCAATCTGATTGTCGGGCTCAACTTATCAATCAACTTATGCATCGGGTCAGACCACAGGGCTACCTATTCCGAATGGAACATGGAGGTCGAACTAGCAAGCACACGACCACCACGAAAGCTCTACGAACGGACAGACTGGATAAAGGCGGGACAAGCCATTCAACACGCCCTAAGCCAAGCGAGAGAATCCGCTACACGAGAACAACTGGATGATGCAGTCGAACAGCTTATTAGCATTACCGCAGCTACTGTAAACGAGCTAACCCCAACCGCCAAACCATGCCCATACTCAAAACAGTGGTTCAGCCCAGAACTGAAAGAACACCAAGCAAAGTA
>NW_022983571.1:46911-51903 GCF_010093885.1 Aplosporella prunicola CBS 121167
AATGCGGAGAAGTCGAATCAGTTTCCCACGTTCTCCTCAACTGCTCTCTGCTTCAGGAAAGCCGACAGAAGATGCTCCAAGATAGTGGACTAGAAAAGAACAGCCTATCAGCCTTACTCGGCGGAAAGCCACCAAGCAATGCCGCAGCTACCCAGAGTAAAGACAACAAATGGAGAATAACAGCATCACAGCTTCAGGCTGTGCTCAACTTTGCACAAGACTCACAACGGTTTAAGAATAGAGACAATCCTACAGCATAGAACCTCTACACTACTACCCTCTCCTACCCTACTATCCACCCCCTTTACCTTCTACTTTCCTCCCAGATTGACACGTCACATGTAAACTAGTAGCAAAACTCTTTGAATAGTCGTAGCCTGCATATCGCTCAGGGCGATGGGTCAGGGTAAATGAATTCAACTCAACTCAACTCAACTTATGCATCAATATTGCTTCTTCAAGCCTTTAGCCCCAATCCGACAATTCCACTTTGTTCACCAATAATGCTGCCCCTGAACCTCTGTAGGTTTGGTGTTGTAGATGGTGTGTGCGGCACATTTCTGAGAAAATCCCGGAAATAAGGAGACTTTGTCTGGAATTCTGCCTGTATTTGTGGCGGAGAAGACGGGTACGGGGAGGAAGACTGGGTTAAAGTTGGTGAAGTGTTTGGAGTAAGACCACGTACTTCTGAACCATGGAGCTCTTTGTCTGGTTCCGCGTCCTGCAGCCATTCCAGCACGCTCTTTGATGTGATTGCAGTGGACGTTTGTGAAATGCTCGATGTCGCTGTGGCGATTATGGGGGCGGGTGCTGCAGTTGCCAGTCTGAGGGTTGCTGGAAGCGCTGGTTTTTTTGGAGTACTTCTGAGGCCTTCTTGTCCTTGTCCAGTCGAATCTTCTCTACATTTAGGAGTGAACTGGTAACTGATTGTTGATATAGATGGTGATGGTGATGAGTCGTTGTTACGATGTTGTACTGAGTCTTTGGTACGCTTGACGATAATGTGCTTGACTCTCTGTATGCTATGGATCAAGTCCTTGGATAACGGAACCCGTTCATATGGTTCAGCGTAGTGCCAAAGTTTCGATAGTGCAGACCTGTGTCTCTCGTGCGCCGATTTTAATTTTGATTCGAGTCCAATTCTGAGAGGGTAGGGACAGATGTCAGTTATTGCGATTTAGGATGAACTCGTGCATTGAAAAAATGCTAAAGTCGAAGGGAGGAATTGTTTGTATGCTTACATTTGCCGATCGTTTCTCCTGGGTGTGCCTCGCAATGGCTTCGTTCTTCTCTGTATTACTGATCTTCTTGAACTGGAATATGCCATTTTCTTCCACACATCCTCTAGCTCTTGAACTGCCCCTTCATGCACCATCAGGTTCAGAAATGCAATCATCGCTGCCTTGACCCGATCAATCCTAGCTTGCAAACGCTCAGCGTCCAGCTTTCGAAGATACCATCGGTGTTTGGCCATTTGATGCTGCCAAGGAGCATGCATGATCGTTTTGTCGAGCAATCCCACATCTTCAAGGAGAGTGTTCAGTTGCATTTCAAGGTTGCGTCCTTTGTCTTCGATACGCAACCACACCTTGGCTTCCTTTTCGGTGTGTGTTCCCATTAAGTCTGGATTGGAGACGATGTCGTGAAACGTGCAGAGTAAGACGGAGAAGTTGGACAGTTCGGTTTGCACTGCAACCATGTGCTTGCGTGCGCAACGCATAGAGTGCACCCATTGGATGAGGTACGTACTTGCAAGCCAGATAACTAAAGCAACTGTCGCTGAATCCATGTTCCACTTCTGAATATGGATATCAGAAATTCACAACGTTAAAAGGAAGAAGAATGTGGTTGCAAACTTCGTGGGTTGTGCAAGGCTGAAGTTAGGCTGACATCCCGTAGCCTTTGCATCATTGCCGCCTGACGATATGCATTGATGACTTGGCTCTGCAGGCAATATTGTTGCTAATGTGGCGTAGCATACGAGTGGCGGAGAAGTGTAGGGTCTCAAGCGCGCTAAAGCATGGTTTTTAGGCTGGCGAGAGAGCTCTAGACGGTCCAATCAGGTTCACAACATTCTCAATCTTCCTTTAGTTTCAGTGCGCAGGCCAAATCTTTTCCAATGATTATTTCACTCTACGCTATAAATTATAATAGGGTTTTCAGATACCCGGCTGGAATTTTTGCATACACTTGAATACAGATTACAAATGGTTATGATCTCCATTGGACAGATATATAAGATGGTAACACAATAGCGTCGGCCTCCCGGCTCGCACTGACATAAATCCTGTGTGTCGCATGATCACGGCAGCTCGTGCCGCTCTGGTTGGTTCTTTATGCGGACGGATTTTTCACCTATGCAATCCGCCAACTGGAGTATCTGTGGCGCTCACCCGCAGTGAAGCGGGAAGTCCACCAATCAGGCTGGTAATCACATTGCATCATATGCACGATACCAGAGCTACTGTATGCACATCTGCTGATTTGGTTGAGATGACAGAACGTGACAGTTACACAACACTGCGCTGCTGACCGGAAAATAGGTGGCAAATCTGACACGCATCCCCCCTTTTCGGGTTGCTTAGGGTAGATAAATAGACATCTTTCAGGTCGATGAAGGATGAAGGTGTCAGAAGAATTTAAAGTTCATCCTCACGTGCTCCATCAAACCCCCACACCTACGGATAGCTAGGATCAAGAGCAATCTTGCTATCAACCTTGACTTAGATCTTATGTAAGCAAAATGCACAATATCTGCCGTTAACTACTGTCGCTAATCAACGTTAAGCCCAAGTCTTTTTCTTCATGGGCTCATTGGTACCGTCACCTCACTTGCCAAGGTCTGGCACTTAGTATTTCAGATCGATATCTATAGCGGGCGAAAAAAACGCAAATCAGACTTCCGGAAAGATGAAACAATCTCCCTCGTGCCATGTCTGCACTAAGATTGTCGCGTTATTCAGAACACCATTTGAAGAACGCGCCAAAGTGAGTCTGGGAGAGCTTGGCGAATTTAAGGGCAGCAAATGTCCCCACTCCAATTTGGTCAGAGTTAACACCGGGAGTATCATTTCGGAAAAGGGCATTAAATATGCTATTCTCCGGGCCCAAAAAGATGGATACTCTAATGCCATTTACATAAGCGTCTGTCATGCCAACGGAAACGATCTTATCATGTCAGTGGCACTTCTCGCTCGAGAAAGCCTTCTAGACCATCCAGGAAAAGGACGCATCATTGATCCTAAATGGATTGATTTAAACATGATCCGCACATGGTATTCAAAATGCATTACGGAACACTCCTCAAAATGTAACGAGCCTCCATGGATGAAAACGTTGGAACGTGTTCATCCAGAATTACTCATCGACGTGGTTCATTCATGCATTGTACCATACACCTCAGAGGTCAAACATTATTTCACTCTTTCTTACACGTGGGGAGAAACTGCAAACCTGAGGAACAAAAAGCGCGTTTTTCGGCGATTACAACGACCGGGGGCATTAGCCTCACCAAAATTTGCTCAACAAATACCGGAGACAATTCGTAACGCCTGCGAAATCACAAAATGTCTAGGGGAAAGATTCCTCTGGGTCGATAGCCTATGCATTGTCCAAGATGATCAAAAATTTCTTTACAGAAACCTCAGCAAGATGCATATAATCTTTGCGGGGTCTTCCCTATGTCTCGTTGCCGAGGCCGGTCAGGATGCAGAATTCGGACTGCGAGGCATTAGCGGCTATACTAAGCCAAGGAGTTTCTCACAGGAAATTATCAATTTAGCCAATGGAGAGAAATTATGTTCACTCGGGAGGCCCGGAAAGCTAAAAGGTTTACCAGGACGTTCCTATCATTCCCGTGCTTGGACATTTCAAGAGTTCTTGTTTTCAAAAAGACTCCTCATATTTGGCGATGGGCCTGTAGAGTGGCGATGTGAATGTGGTAAACGGTCGGAAACACTTGGGTTTGGATCCTTCTGTTTAAGTTCCCCTTGGGATCCAATACAAAAGGTACCGTGGGAAGTCTTTGATACCTGCATTCCGCAGCTCAATGCACTCTCATACCTCACAGACCCTTTCAATAAGAGGTATTTGACTTATCCTGAGGATATATCTGGAGCCTTTTCCGGTATCCAGAACCTGCTTGATACTAAATATCCGGGAGGCTTTCTCTTCGACCATCCTGAATTCTTTTTCGATATTTCGCTGATTTGGTCCAATAATTCCGACATCAACAGAAGAAAAATATCAAAAGCCTTCAAAGGAGACCCTATTAAGGACGGTCTACCAAGTTGGTCTTGGATGGGTTGGCAAGGTGTCATAACGTTTTTTATGGACTTGAAGTTCGTTAACCAAGGTAATATTCCTTGGTTTCTAAAGCCTGTCACCCGGTGGTATACCATGGAGTATCCTTCCACACATGCCGAAAGGCGGTTGATTCAATCCGGATGGTACGACTATAAATCATCAATCCAAAATCTCATTGGAAGAACACCGGAAGGATGGACCCGACACGCAGAAGAGCCACCACAAAGCCTTGAGCAAGAAAACGATCGTCCGAAACATTTTTATACCCACTGTTCTAAACCAACTAAGAGGTTTTGGTATCCCGTACCCGTTATGAGGACAGACAGTTCACCTCAAGCAAAACTTCAAACGCAATACTTATACTGCGTGACAACTCGCGCAAAACTCATCCTGCTTCCAAACTCTTTCTATGTTTACGATCGAAATAAAGTCGAAATTGTTGATCAAGATGAGAATTTGCAGGCCGGGTGGCTAGATTTACCCGGTGTACACGGAAAAAATGAACTGACCGGGCGCATTCCAATTGACCTGGTTGCTGTTGTTAGAGGCTTGGTACCTGTGAAGCTGGGCGCGAGGAATTGGACGCCGCTTGTCCTCCTAGATTACTGCTACCTATAGAGGTATATATGCTGCTATCTAAAAGAACACGTTTCTTGTTGAGATCCTTAATTCCTTGCAGTAGAAGAA
>NW_022983571.1:54794-56769 GCF_010093885.1 Aplosporella prunicola CBS 121167
AAAGTGGGATATCTACTTGTCTCCGTTGTATCCTCTTTGCATCTGGATGAGATCGAATGATAGGCGATAGAACGCCTCTTATAAGGTCTCTTCCTTGCTTGAAGATCTCGAGACGATTTTGTGTGATTTTGATAATGTATAGGTATTGTATTTTAAAGTGTTGGGAGTCGGCGGGTTCTTGGTGATAACTACGCCCTTAGTATTTTCCTGAAGATGCTAGATTGCCTCTGAATTTGTATAAGCTAGCGTGCTATACTATTTCTCCTCGGACGATATTCGAATTAATATTACGAAGAAGGAATAAGCCTGATTTTAATCTTGGCTCGGTTGGTTATTTTTAAGAAGAAATTATCCTTGAGAAGGTTAGATCTTGTAGAGATGTCTACCCTGAAGAGTAAGTTCTATTGCTTACGTGTCCTAGTAGATTCCTTTAGCTATAGTAAGCTTTAGAGAGACGAGATTCGTTATAAATTCTAGCACGAATGCGACGTTGTTAAGCGTAATAAGGCCTTCGCCTTTTTCTATCTTTATAGAAATGGATATAGTTCCCTATGCCTTGATTAGAGATACGTGGGTTCCTAAAATAAGTGATTTGCCTTTTATGGCCTTGCGGGATTGTTAGAATCTATCTGCTATTGTATAGTTGTAGACATGCGTGTTTGATCCTGAATCTAGGATCTATAAGTCCTAGAGAGAGTATTGAACGGTTAGAAATAAAGCGAAGTGAGAGGGAAATGAGGCGATGTTCTGCTTCTTTAATGGGTCCTCTTGTTCTGTTGATTAATCTGGCTCTTTTGTTTAATTGAGTCGCCTTTTTCGTTCGATTGAAGCGTCTATACGCTCCTTATACTTTGGATCTTTAAGCTTTTCTTAAATAGTAGCCTGAATTGACTGATTTGGTTTAAAAGTTCTTAGACGGATCGTTGTATTGTAGTAGTAGTAGTTACTCTAAAAGTAATGCTTTCCGCAGTCGTAGAGTAGTTTCTGCTTAAGCTATTTTCCTTAGAAGTTTACCTGGAAGGCTGAATAAGAACTAGTAGTTGACTTTTGAGATTTATTTATTCTGTAGAACTAGCGAAACTTCTCGATAAGATCGTATAGATCTGTTATCGAAGCGGGATTATTAATTAATTTAACTTATATTAAGGTTGTAAACTGAGGTTCGATAGGCTTAAGAGCGTTTAGAAAGTCTCTAGTAGGCCTGCTGCCTAATACTTTAGCAAGTTGGTGCTTCTTTACTTCGGTATAGAGCTTCTCCTATTACTATAGCTATGTGTCGATTAATTAAGCCTTCGGGGTTTTATAAAGATTACGGTATTACTACTCTAGCTCTATAAGCCGTGCTTAATCCGTAGGCGCTAGGCGTTTTTATAGAGCTCTGAGGATGTCCTATAGATGGGTCTTAACTAATGTAATGAAAGAGAGATTGTTAACTAAGATCGATTCTTAGATGTAGGTTGTGAGATCTACGAGAGCCTTCTCACGTTTATCGAATGCCGCTGTTTAGTGGCGAAAGATAGTAAATTCGGTTTAAAATTGTGCCTAGCTATTTACCTCTCCTAAAGCAGGCAAAGATGGCAGCGTAGGTTCTTAAAGTTAATCTAGTTTAGTAGACTTAGATGGATCAACTGCTTCCCAAATACGTAGTGCTGTCGCACGTAAACGGACAAGGTATAGCCAGTTATCCCAGTCTGAGGGCTTGTTGAGAAGAACTAATCTCTTTATAGACTCAGCCATGTTCGAAACAGTGTAGACAGCCCTCCGCCGCCTAAAACAAATGTTACACTAGCTTATCAAGCGAGTAAACCGATAAGGTTTAATCAAAGATTGATCTCAAAGGGAATAGGCGTAAAAGGATGCGATTCCGGGCTCATAACTATGAAGCTGGGCGCGAGGAATTGGACGCCGCTTATCCTCCTAGATTACTGCTACCTATAGAGGTATATATGCTGCTATCTAAAAGAACACGTTTCTT
>NW_022983571.1:57199-93950 GCF_010093885.1 Aplosporella prunicola CBS 121167
TGCATGTAAACAGTCGTCTAAACACGTGAATTAGACGTCTATTCGCACTGAATAGGCGCGCATAAGTGACGTGTGCATATTCCACCGGTTTAGTCGTCTATTCAGGTGTTATGCTTGCTTATTCTACCAGATTAGTCGTCTAATTTAGTAATATTGCAGTAGCGTGTCTCAGATTTATAAGTTTACTACGATTCAAATTCCCTGTTATATGCATGATTATTTCTAATAAGGAAGTTAGAGAATAAGAAACAGTTAAGATCGACCTAGAAATCACCCCACTCGGGCGCACAATACTAAAATAGACGACTAAACCGGTGGAATATACACACGTCACTTATGCGCGCCTATTCAGTGCGAATAGACGTCTAATTTACGTATTTAGACGACTATTTTCATGCCACGCCTATTTGGTGCAACAGAATGCTACTCAGTTCATATAGATAATAGAAAAATTCCTTGCTGAGAAGGTTCCAGAAAAACCCGTGGTTTGCTGTTGGGCAGAAGCTGGCAGCAGTGCTAGGTAATTTCCTTCGATCCCTTGATCGCAGAACCACCTCAACGACAACAATCGCCTCTAAAGCCCACAACACCGCAGACTCCGATACACAGCAAACACAACGAGATGATACACCTCCCCACACTCCCACCACACACTCTCTCAGGTCCTCACACACCCCAAGCACCCGCACCCATCTCCCCCTTCCCTCCCTCCTTCCTCCACAGAGCCACTCCACTCAACAGAGCACCACGTCTCGCATTCAGACTGTTAGTTTGTGTTGGCGTGTTGGCGGGTTTGTGTGTGCGTGGGGGAGTAGCGTGCGGGGGAGTGAGTGTGGGTGGATATGAGCGGGCAAGGTATGAGATCCCTAGCCTTTTTAATCCCGCTCTTGTCAGCATGTGCATGTACGAAAGTCTCAAGTACAGCACATAACCCACCCTATCCACGCCTCCTCCGGACCCCACAAACCATGACTCTTCTACCCGGTTCTAAAGAATAGATTTGCGATTTGCGATTTTGAGTGGGTATCTATATATCCCTTGAAAGAAAGAACTAGCTACCCACAGAGCCAGCCATATGCCCAATGTGTCCGTAACTCAGGGCTTGGTCCCGCCCTTGTCCCGTCCTGCCCTGTCCTGTCTTGTCCCGTCCTGTAGCCCATAGGTAGCAATGATCCATGCATGCGTGGGCAGAAAAGAAACCAAACGCCATTCCAGCCATCCTGAACACTTTGCCACTCAATCATCACCGTCACCATCACCATCTCCATCTCCATCATTATCCTCATCCTCGTCGTCATTCTCATCGTCATCGTCATCGTGAAACTCACTCCCACTATCATCCGAATCCCCCGCAAACCCCGGCTTGTCGCACGTCGTCCTCTCCGCGACGTCCTTGAGCCAATCCTTGACATTAGTCCCATACCGCGCGCGATACGCCACCTTATTCGTGTCGACGTCGCTGTCGGGCTGTCCGGGAGCCGGATACGGCTTGCCGCCATGTCCGCCATTCTTGGTAACCGCCTTGGCCGCGTCCGCCGACTCGGAAAAGTAGATGCGGAACTCGTCCCGCGTGTTGCTGAAGTACGAGTGGGCGGTGTTACGCGGGCTGCAACATGCCTGTGAAGCGTAGCCGATGGTCACGGCTTTGATACTCGTCGTGTCTGGCAGCGCAAGCGCAAGGTTGCGGAACAGGCGCGCCCAGCCGTCCTCCTCGGCACGGAGTTCGTCCATGTTGGCGCATTGGAGAGTGACTTTCCAGAGGTTGAACGATTCGAGCTTGGGCCACTTGGCAATGGCCTTGACGAGCGTCGGGCCCGGGACTGTGAGCATGCCGAGATCGAGGCACGTAAGGTTAGGCAGTGCGATGGGTGGGTCAGGGGCCGGATGGCCTAGCCACTCCAGGACAGGGGTGGCCAGCGCCTGGTCGGGCTGAAAGTTGAGGCGGAGAAGCTCGAGATTGGACGTATGATTCAGGAAGCGCTTGAGGTAGGTTGCGGTGACGCCATCCTTGTCACTGGACCTGCCATCTGACCAGTAATTGCTGGTAGCTATGGTCAGCAGCAGCTTCTTTAAGCCGCCCAGGACAGGAGCGACGTCCGGGGCCTTGTAGCCGCTGAAGACATCGAACGAGGCGGGCGCGAGCTTGCTCTGTTTGCGAAGGATGACTTCGATGTTCCCGGGGACGGCGTGGGCGCGGGCGAGGGCGTCAATGATCAAAGGGAAGAGGGTATTGGGCGAACCCATGGCCGAAGCGCCGCCGTTTGGATAGGTGATAGTCTGGCTGACGCCACAATACGACCAGCCATAGCTCCTCCAGGAAGAATTTGGACCGTCTCGAGGCCGGCCCTTGGCGGAGTAGTCTCTTAGCCCCACGGTGCGCAGGTTGGGGAGCTTGGAGAAGGCTTCAACCAGCATGTCGCGAGCTTGGCCCTTCTCAAGGAGAGCCTGGCGATTGAGATGTCCGGCCTTCATGTACTGCTCCGTGACTGGTAGCGAGAGGTTGAAGTCGGTCTGGTAGGCTTCGAGACCGATGATGACGTGCGACAGCCATTTGGAGAGGGCGGGATGGGAGGCGATGTCAATGAGAGCTTGGAGGCTGTATTGCTCAATCATGAACTGGCGTTTGATGAAGAATTCCTTGGCGAAGCTGTCGAAGAGAGTGGTTTCGACGGGCTTGCAGGTGAGGCGTAAGGAGCCGAGCTCTTCGGTAGTGAGGTGAGCTGAAATGCGGAGGAGGAGCTCGGGGGGGAGGTCAAGGAGGCCCATCGCGGGTAGTTGCGACCGAGGGGATGGAGAAGGTGGAATGGCGAAAAGATGTGAAGGAGACGGCGGGCTTGTCGATAAATAGCTTAATCTGAAGACGCAGAGGCCTGGACGTCGACGCGTGCCCCAGGCAGCAGCCGCGCTCGACTCGCGTCAGCCCGGGATGCGCGCCCGCCTGACTCGCCCTGCCATGACGTCGCCGCGACGCAGCAAAATCGCGCTTTCACTCGCCTGCACCCGCGAATATGGATAAAATCGTACTGCAGATGGGGTGCGTGCATACTTGCGGGTCGGAAACATGCAAAAAATAATCCATTGGCTTATGCGGATGTTGCGTTTGTCGCGACTTGGCGAGACGGCGCGCGAGGTTGAGAGGGAAGGTGCTGTGGGGCACGGGCGCGCTGCTGCCTTCGTCGAAGGCGCGCCGTCACCTGGTACGACAATGGATATAACAAGCCGCTTCCTCTTCCTTCCTCCAATCCCAACTCTCCTTCTCTCCACCATCTTCTTCCCTCTCTGCATCTGCCATTCTGCCCATCCGTTCACTGCTCCGATCAACCATGACCGACTACGCGAAGCTCAAGGTTGTCGAGCTGCGTGATCTGCTCAAGGAACGCGGCATATCCTCGGCTGGCCTGTCCAAGAAGCAGCAGATCATCGACGCCCTTCAGGCCGATGACGCCGACGCCGGCCTGGGCTCCGACGCTGAAGACCCTGACTCCAACGTCGTCAACCCGCCTACCAAGCGATCTGCATCTCCCGTCGATGGTGCCCCTGCCAAGAAGGCCAAGTCGTCCAACGCCAAGCTCAACATCCCGGTCGACGAGGGCTGCCCGCTCGCCGGCTATCGCGTCCACATCGGCCCCATTGACGGCATCATCTGGGACGCATCGCTGAACCAGACCAGCGCCTCGAACAACAACAACAAGTTCTATCGCGTTCAGGTACGTGCACTCCAATCCTCACCTTGGTCAAGTCGCTGACACACACAGCTCCTCGAGGGCCCCAAGGGCGACTACAAGACATGGACGCGCTGGGGCCGTGTCGGCGAACATGGCCAAAAAGCCGTCCTCGGCAATGGCAGCCTCGAAGACGCTCACAAGCATTTCGACAAGAAGTTCAAGGACAAATCTGGCTTGAAGTGGGCTGAGCGAGGCAACGATCCCAAGCCTGGCAAGTATGTCTTCGTCGAACGCAGCTACGCCCCCGACTCAGATGACGAGGAGGAGGAGAAGCCCAGGAAGAACAGCGTGTCGAAGAGCTCCGACTACGTGCCCCCCGAGAGCAAGCTCGAGAAGCCGGTTCAGTCCTTGATGGAGCTCATCTTCAACCAGCAGTACTTTGCCGCTGCCATGAGTTCGCTCAACTACGACGCCAACAAGCTCCCGTTGGGCAAACTCAGCAAAACCACTATTTCTCGTGGTTTCCAGGCTCTAAAGAACGTGGCTGCCGCCATGGAAGATCCGGCCCAGGCCAATCAGATTGAACAGCTGTCCAACCTGTACTACTCTCTCGTCCCCCACGACTTCGGCCGCAACCGCCCGCCTTGCATCAACAATTCTGTCCTGCTCAAGAAGGAAATTGAGCTTCTCGAGAGTCTGAGCGACCTCAAGGATGCCGACAACATCATCAAGAAAGACAAGGAGGGCGTTGAAGAGGTGCATCCTCTGGATTCCCGCTTTGGAAGCCTTGGCATGCAGGAAATGACGCCCTTGTCGACGGGCAGCGACGAGTTCTCGGCCATCAGCGAGTACTTGCACAAGACTTGCGGCGAAACCCATTACGTCAAATACGAGATCCAGGACATCTTCCGCATCGAGCGCCAGGGTGAGCTTGATCGCTTCCAGAAGAGCGCTTTTTCGAGCATCGAAAGCGACCGCAGACTTCTCTGGCACGGCTCGCGCGCCACCAACTTTGGTGGTATCCTCGGTCAGGGTCTACGCATAGCACCTCCAGAAGCGCCCGCAACCGGCTACATGTTCGACAAAGGTTTGTTTTCCTCTCGTTGCAGCAAGTGTGTAATGCTAACCTGACGCGACCTAGGTATCTATCTTGCCGACATGTCTTCCAAGTCTGCCGGCTACTGTTGCTCTGGCATCTCGGACGGGCACGCGCTGCTGCTGTTGTGTGAAGCCGAGCTGGGCAAGCCGATGCTTGAGCTCACGCAAGCCAAGTACAACGCGGCCACCGAGGCGAAGAACTCCGGCCACTACGCGACGTGGGGCAAGGGCCGGATGGGACCGCTGGGCTGGAAGGACGCCAAGTGCGTGCACCCGTCGCTTGCGGGCGTCATGATGGTAGGTTTCGTTGGTCTTTTTGTTTTTGCGTATGTGTGCTTACTCTGTTATGCAGCCGGACACGACACAGGCTCCCGGCTCGACGGGCATCGACGACTGCGGCTTGTACTACAACGAGTACATTTGTTACGACGTCGCGCAGATCCGCCTTCGCTACCTTCTCCGCGTGAAGATGTGAGGGTCTGTGTGCATGGTGTGACTTACTGGACACGCAGCGCGGACTGAAGACCGTGCACGGCTGGATGATGCTTGCTGGTCGACATTGATGGTTGTTGCTGACCGATGATGAGGCGTTCTGGTGCTCAAAATGGTGGGATCATGGGTATGCTGGTTTGCTTTCTCACTCGGATATCCAACCAGGGTTTCGGAGCTCCGTTACTTGCTTGAAGCTTTTCGCTTTTCTTTGCATTACTTATGGCGCAGCGCTGCGAGGACGCAGCGGAATGATTTCCTTTCTTTCTCTCTTCTAGCTTCTATATGCATGACTGGCTGTATGACGAGTACTGGACTCGAAGATGGTTTCTATGTAGGTTCTCTCTCGCTCTATCCCAGGGAATTAAATTCTTCTACTCTTCGCGATTGTTGTTGTTTTGTTCTTCATATCGAAATCCTGGAGTCATCGACCGTTGCCCGGTCGCCAAGTAGGTTCCTTCATTGCTCTGCCAGAGTGATGTATTTTTCTGCTCTTTGCCGTCACAGTTTCTCTTCTCCGCATTCCTCCGTGCAGAAAATATCGGTCGCACTCTTGTGCTAGGTAAATTTACTCGCTCAGTGGCAATGAAGCTGTTTCGTCTTCCTTGACTTGTCTCCATCTGCTTTGTTCCAATGAAGTCTTGGCCGGGAAACAATGATCATCGTCCTCATTCGTGCATCTCCTGCATTGTCCGCCTTCATTGTTCACGTTCAAGATCATTGTCTTGCCTTTGCTGTCGGGCTTATGAAGTTGCGCTACGGGCTTCCATTGGGAATGCACTACTCCAAGACAACAAACTTCGGAAACACATGCAGGACATGGATATGCCTTCTGGAATCTCTGGAAACTTGATGGACGGAATGGATAAGATTGGCAACGTGTCTGAAGACTCGTTGGAGGGGATCGTTACGCCTTCCGAAACGTCTGGAACATCAGAAAACATAACGGACGGAACAGACAAGACTGACGCTTCATTTTCAGATACATCAAACAGAATACCCACACTCTCCGAAACATGCGAAGCCACACCAGACGCCCTACAGCCATTCACACAAGACGCACCCACCCTCCTCTCCTGGTTCGCAACCCTAAACGCACCCGAAATCGGCAGCTATTTCTACCCCCGCCTAGCCAACTTCACCATCTCATTCATTCCCTCCCTCGACACGGCCAAGCTCGCAACCGCGCACACGACCCTCTCCGACGCCGAGCAACTCGAGCTCGTCCGCGCCGGCATCGACGCCTACTTCGACGTGCTGGCGCCGGACGACGACACGGACATCCGCGCCGCGTTCGCGGTGCTGTACCGTGCCTTCGTGGCGGAGCTGGACGAGGCCGCTGTGTGTGCGGAGCTGGGCGGGGGGTGGCGCTGTTGCCGCTGGGTGGAGGCTGGGGAGGAGTTTGCGCCCCCGGAGGTGCCCCCGGAGGGCTAGGGGCTGGACATGGTGCTGGGCGCTGTGGATGCGCTGTGGGAGGCGGAGATGCTGCTGCATGCGGGACGGGTCGAGGAGGTTAGGAAAAACTTGAGGGGGCTGAGGGAGAGGGTTGTGGCGAATTCGGAGGTGTTTGTGGGGAATGCTGATGTGGGGATTGTCGTTGCTGATGCTGCCACTTTGGATGAGGGCGGACTTGATGACAGGGTTAGGGCGTTGTTGGCGGGGGCGCTGGCGCAGGCGGAGTAGGTGTGCGTGCCTGGTTGTGCTTGATGGGTTGTGGTATGACTCGTCTGAGCTCTGCTGTTTCGCCCCTCGTGTACGAACGTCCATGATAGATAAGGTTGTTAAATGGAAATAGATTTTTCTAACTTGGCTGGATGACTCTAACTTATTTAGTAAGTTTGGGTAGCTTGTTCGTCGGGTTTCTCGTGTGATGCTGTCTTATTGGTGTTCCTTTTTTGTGAAGTTGCCTGTTATCTTCTCGTATCTTGCTCTGGTGAGCAAATGCGTTAGTCTAAGAGCCAAGATCACGTTTAGACGTGAAAGTCAAAGCTTCCTGTTATTTAGTTACATATTCCAAACGTAACGGAGGTTCAGCAGAAATGCACCGCTCTGGTCCGCCGTACTGCACTTATCACCCCTGCCTGCATGACCTGACAGTTGAAAGTATTGGTAAGTGAAGGAGCACTGTGGCGCTCTCTTAACCTGTTCTGGATTAGCGCTGCCAGCACTGCGTGGGTATTTTGTAGTATATCCTTGGAAACTCCCCTTTCTACTACACTTCACTCCACAAAGTGACGCGAAATAGCAGCATGCGGTTTCAGTTTGCATACCACATCATAGTCCCTTTGTTAACACTGCTGCTAAGCCAGCCGACGACGGCATTGGAACATCCAATACTCGACTCTTTCCCCGCAGACAAAGCACCGCAAAGCCAAGAAGTCACTACCTCACCACCACGCGAATGGCACGAGCCGCAAGACTTCGAAAATCTCGGAGTGGCCACGCTCAGCGAGATGGACGCGCCGGAACCGCATTGGCAGCAGTGGTGCAAGGAGCACGAGAAATTCGGCTTCGTCGTTTACCGCTCCGCATATAACAATATAAGTGACGCCGAATGGGCAGAAGTGAGAATGACGGTGTTGGGCACCTCGATGCAGACTTGTGGCCCTGACTGGAGGACCAGTGATGCGCTTCCGAACGCGCCGAGTCGGGTGTGGTTCCAGTGGGTTGAAGACCGGGCAGCACTGGAGGGGAAGGGGGTCGAGTTTGTGCGCGAGTGCGTAGCTTTTTGGTGTAGAAATAAAGGGTATTTGTGTTGCTGACCATGCTGTACAGGCATTTCGCGCGTATCGCCACCGTCCACGAATACTACACCTCCGGCCCTCTGAACCAGAGCCTCAACTGGCCGAGCGAAATCCTCCAAGACGCGGTCCTACTGGTCGACGAAGCGGCGCTCGCGTCAATCCAGGCGGCGATTAGAGACCCTGAACTCGATCGCGAAGCTTGGCTGTGGGCGATTGATCCTGGCTTTGGCATGCAGGACTCTTTGTGCGAGAGCGATCCGGACTACTGCCAAGAGCATGAGCCCGGGTATGAGGGCTACTATAAGGTGCGTTTGGAGCGCCTCTTTGAAGGGTTCTACGATATGCTGCAAGGCCAGGTTCGCGATTTTGAGTTTTTGGACTACGATCCTTTTGAGTATCGTGAGAGAAGTGGGTGTTGGGGTGACGAAGAGGTCGTTTAAGGATTAAGAGAAATCGGAACTTATTTCTTCTTCCGTTGTACGAAACGCTGGTGGTGTTTCCGGCTTCAGTTCAACCTATGGCGCCATCTTCACATGATACAAAGGATCATTGTGGCGTCTTTTTAACCTTGTTTGTCTTAGCATTGCCAGCACTGTTGCTTGATGTAAGAGTAAAGCCGGCCACACTTTTTTTTAAAGATTCACATTCCCGCAACACGCTTTTTTCTCCAGCGAAATTTCAGTGTTTGCAACATGCGGCTTCCGCGCATTCTCTGGCCTCGCGACTTGGCATCCCAAAATCTCCGTCGAACTCTTTCCTGTCATCAGCGTCTACACACCATCGCACGTCAGCCACGTCTTTCTATTCCGCAACCATACCTACGAACCAAATGCGCTCTTGAACCAACAATTACAGGCAATCATAATCCAACACTCACACGCCACACCCACGCTTCGGCCTACAATGTAGCAAGACACTACAACATCTCGGACAAGTCCGGCGTAGCTACGCTGGGTGAGATGGATGACCCTCAATCATATTGGAGACTATGGTGCTCGGAGAATAATATGCACGGCTTCATAATGTACCGCACAGTGTACAGCACTAGCGACACCGAGTGGGAAGAGGTGAAAGCGGCGGTGCTGCGGCTTTCAGAACCGCACATTGGGGCGAGCCAAAGAGCTTTTGTGAATGATGATTCTATAAGCGAGTTCTGGCTGCAGTGGGTAGAGGAGCGACCGGCGCTGAAGGGGAAGGGCGTGGATTTTGTTAGAGAGTAAGCGGGATTCTCTTTCTTCCGTTGTGTTGATACTGCTGACACAGCAAAGGCATTTCGCAATGCTTGCTGGGGTAACCCCTGATATGAATCGTTCGCCGGACCGGCTACCCGATTATTTTGTGTGGGGCGCTGCACTGATGGTTGATGAAGCGTCCTTGGTTTCTATCCAAAGAGCCATCAAAGATGCATCCCTTACGTACGAGGTTTTTGTCTGGGCTGTTGACCCTACTTACGGGCAGTGCGATGGCGAGGACTGTCCATATTATGAAGACGGATGTCAATGCGATGAGAAAGACGAGTATTTAGGATACCACAAAGTGCGGATAATGGAGCTCTTCGGAGAGGGTTTCTTTGCCCTTAACCACGGCGTTATTAGCGAGATGTCAAGATACTCAGATTTCTTTGATGAGAACCCTAAATCCAAGACACAATTCAGTTAAGAGAATGCCGTTACGGGTTAGCTAGGACCTGAGATAATCAATGCACAAATCAGTCCAGAGAAAACAATGCTATCAGCAACTATCGTCTATGAGTTAGGTGGTTCTGCTAGCACGTGAGGAGGATTGCGCCCCTACGCAATTAAAGTGAAGCCCCCAAATCCGTCTATTTACTACATACGGACTAGCGTGAATATTAGCGTTAAAACTGGCGAAGCGAGTCCGCATCCCCACCCCTTAAACTCTAACTATCACTGATTGGAAACCGCATTTTCCCAAGTCCACGGTTTTGGAAGAACCTAAACTTTACGTGGCGTATCTACCCCAGCTGCACCCGGCGATAACCCAACTTAAAACACCATGGAAAATGCTCAAGCCGCACCCTAATCCGGCCACCAACGCCGCCCCCAGCCGCAGCTTATGGGCTTGCATCCAGCCCGCTATCAGCCCCAAAACA
Organism: Aplosporella prunicola CBS 121167; assembly: GCF_010093885.1. Lineage (NCBI taxonomy): Eukaryota > Fungi > Ascomycota > Dothideomycetes > Botryosphaeriales > Aplosporellaceae > Aplosporella > Aplosporella prunicola. The sequence continues at coordinate 67,309 of NW_022983571.1, forward strand.
CCCCTGAGCTAATTATAATGCAGTTAATGCGTTAATGCCTACGCTGATGCAGAATATATATACTCTCAAGAATAAAGCTTCACTTTAAAAAATCCCTACCCAGCAATCGCTTGCTTCTCGCTCCTTCACCCACGCTCACTCCGCATATCTCACCACCCACCATCACTTTCATTCGTGCATCACACTCTACAAGCATGAAATCAACACTTACCCTCACAACGGCGGTGCTCCTCGCACCTCTCGCAGCCGCTCTTCCCAGACACTACTACGCCTACGCGCAAAATCCGGAGTAAACCTCCCTCTCCACAACCCAAACTCAAAAACCCAAAACAATCCAACCAAACTAACCCCAAAAAAGCGATCTCGGCGTCACCCCAACAGCCCTCACAATAACAAAAACCCTCCCGCCGACCTTCACAGCCGTCACCCTCGCCGCAACAACAACAACCATGGCGATCGGCGGCCAGTTCCGCGTGTACACGCTGTCGGACGTCAGGAGCGTCACTCTGGGCGCGAGAGAGGTCGTTGTCACTGTTGTGCCGACGCCGACTATGACGGCGGAGGCGGGCGAGGAGAAGAGAGCCGTGCTGATGGAGATGGAGGATTTGAAGATGCCGTTGTTTTCGACTGCTGTGCCGACGCCGACGGGGACGGGGAGGAGGAGAGACGTTCTTGTGGATGGACTGCAGGGGGGTGGGTTGATGGAGGTGCTTGATTAGGTTGGGAAGGTGGCTTGTGTGTGTACGAAGGTGAGGGAGTGTAACGCTTAATGGTAATTTTAATGATGCTGGAGTTCACTTTCTGCAATGGATAAGTTTTCTGTAGGTATCGGGAAGTATCAGATTTTAAGGGCGTGAATGGTTATTGCTATTCGGTGTAGCTAGGCGACTTCTCAAGGGAAATCACCGAAGCTACTCGGATATTTCGACATATTGCTGCTTCTGCTAATTTGCGTCATCTCACGAACATTCTTATCCCGTGGAGCAGAAACTGACGGTTTGAATTGGTGAACGACCGTGTTAAGGAAGCTTTGGCATGGAAACTCTGTTTAAAGATAATGTATAGTGGTTAAAAACTGCCAATTAATCTTCAATAGAAATAATCTTTGTATTCGTTGTTTTCCGACCCGGAAAACCGGTTTTCGCCTCCAGTCCGACTAGCTACACAATAACAATCCTCGTCCTATTCTCACAAAGATCGCCTCTCCTAAGTCCCAATACATTAAAAACCCCAACACGACTATAATAAGTCTGATGGGACATCAGCACCAACCCCCAAAAGTCCTTTTCAGTTTGATGCGAGAACCTGACCCGATCGGCCGAGAGGACTGGCAGCAAAAAGATGCGCGAGAAATCCAAACTCTCAACTTCGGCGTCAATGTCGGGCGTGAAGCCTGCCCAGTATCTTCTTTTCTCAGAACTTTCCTCTCCAGTTTTCTCAAGGCCGAGGTCCAGTTGCCACTGAACTCTCCTAAAGACGTCTCTTCCGCGGTTGGCCATGAGCGAACAGGGTTGTAGGCAGCCATCGAGAAGCAATTTGCTGCCTTCAAGGACCTGACCCGTAGCTGATGTGTCGTCGGCGTGGGTATGGACTTCGACGTGGATACTGTCAATGCAGCATTCTGTGCGTGCAGATTTGAACCCACCTCCGCTACCCCATCTGTCATTGCTTATCGCTCCATCTATTGCACCCCAGGACCAAGAAGGAGCTTGATAAATTTCGGGTCTTTTCGTGTTTTCTGGATTCTGTGGGACCCAGAGCAGATCGTATGGAAGAGTATCCTCCCACAAGCCAGCGGTGTATTTGAAGCCAGAGTGCCCCTTGATGTTCTGCGCGATGGCAGAAAAGGCAATGAATCTGTCTTTCCCAAATGTCAAATTCCGTTCAGTGTACTGCTTTACGAGCGAGAGCCACAGCTCACTGAACTCGATTTTCCCGTCCCTGTCCTGCGGCGTGTGCACTTTTTCGGCGGCTTCGAGGACAGCGTGATACAGGCTTCTACCAGGGATAAACACCATCAGCTCTTGCTGCCGCTGGAATTTGTCGTGGTAGTTAGAAGAAGACGTAGGTGTGGCAATGCTCCGGGGCCTTCCATCAGAACCATATCCTGGCACGTTTCCCCACGGAGCGACATCGGAAGCGTCGCCCGTACGGCAGCTCCACGCGAGGCCATCTCGGCAGAAAAGCAGTATGCGTGGTGATAGTATCATCTCCTGGAAGACCCAGCCGCGGGTAAGCAGCGAAGATTTCCCAACAAGGGAGGTCTTATTCCTCGTAACGTTCCAGGGTGGCACGATGTATAACTCCTTTTTCGGGTCCTCCGATGGTATATGGAGTGGAGACTGGAGTATTACGTCTCGGGTGCTATAACAGCCGTAGTGTGGGTCTGGTCCTGCTGCTGCTGCGATGGTTACGTAGGCATTTTCGTATACTGATGCCATTCGGGATGCCTCTTTTCGCCAGTCTTCGACCGAGTCTTGCTTTATGCAGAGGGAGTCTACCCAAAGGTAGTGTAACCCAAGTGATCTTGTAATTAAGATCGCATCCTGAAAATTCCGTGGAAGAGTGTTGAAAGGGATGCCGGATGTTAAGTCGGCCTCGGTCTTCGTGGTCAGTTGTGTGATATTTTTTGCCCCTCCCCAGCAGTGGCTAAGAGTTGCATATTCTGAGTCGGTTTCTTCCGGAGATGTCAAGTGCAAACGGATTGTATCTGGGTGTTTATCATCCATCTGGAGAAGACGTGTTGGTATAAAGCTTTTTCGGTCAGCTCGAATTTTGCAATCTTTATGCTTCTCTCGACATTCATCAGTCCAATGGCGGGCTAGACCTTCATGGGCTTCTGACGATGTACAACTCGCATGCTGAAAACTGGAAACTTCTTTGCTGTCTTCAAAAGCTGGGTTTTGGAAGATTGGCGAATTTCGAAGGCTTCTTATGAAAGTCGGAGCATCATGCACTCTGATATAAGTGCGATTTACCAGTGGCAGAAATGCATGGAAGGCGATTTCGATGCCGTATGTCTCTGCGGGAAGTGCAGATGGAAGGTACTCCTTTGCGATCGTGCAGAAGTGGCAAGGTAGGGAAAGGGACTCGGTGAAGTCTGCGAGCTGTACGCGATATATTTGGCCTGTAATCTCTCTGTGTGGTTCAAGGAATTGTTCTTCAGATAGGTATTTGACGTCGATACCGGAGTGCATGTCCCGGCGGAGCGCTTGGATTTGCTGGAACGTCTCCATGCAGCGGTCGCAAAGAGAAAGACCTTTGTCATCTTTTGCAGGAGTTAGGTTATGGGCTTTTGTTGCCATGTTGTCAAGAGGACCTTCTTCGATTTTCGGTGCTGGTGCATGGAGTTCTGTTGAAGTCTCTTGACATTTTGGTTCATTTTTCTGTTTTCATGTAAACTGCAGGCAGCAGTGGCCACGTGTTGCGGAGTCAAACGTAAGATCAACGGCAGGGATATGTTATGCTGCTACCCTATGAGAGACTGTCAGTGAAGCACAGTGATTGGTGGAATATTGCCAAAGTGAAGGGCCAATAGAATCAGCTTTCTTCGAATATGAGCAACGGCCAACAGCCAATGAAAGAATCCCAGTCTTTTCCAACAAAGAATCAGAAATGAGAGGTGTTAAATTTGGATCGAGTAGAATGTCAGCACGAACGATGCTATTTTGAATACTGCAACCAAAGAGCGTCGTTCAAGACCCGTGAAGCGGTAAAGAAATATGTTTATATTCAAATGAGTGACCAAAACAGTTTGCAAAGCCGGCCAGCTACCAAAAGAGCGTCGTCATAACCTCACCCCTCCAGAGCATGGGCGAACCCAGTACCCACCCCTTCCATCCATCATCCCCAAAGCTATCTCCTTATCTCCACCTAAGAGCAGTTGCACCTGTCCGGGTGGGTGTTTATGTTCCAATGGCAGATGTTGCGATCGCTCGTGCACTGCACAAAATCAGCGCCATATTCACCCCAACTCATCCTCTATCAACAATGAGTAGTTCCGCAGCACTTACTTGGTCGCCGCTGGGTTGACCGCAATGGCATTTGTGGTTTGTGCCATGGATTTTGTACGTGCAGATCTGGCTCTGCTGGTCACAGGTCTGGACATCCGTCAGCTTGGCGAGCGAAGACAGTGATGGCTGGGCGAGTGCGTGGATGGTCGGGACTGACGCCTGTGTTGATAGACGCTTCGGCGTCTTCGGCGGCTTGGACGGCTTCGGAGGGGGCGGTGATGGCGGAGGCGAAGGCCGTGCTGGCGAGGAAGACGGCGAGGTAGCTGAGAGTCTTCATTTTGAGGTGTGGTGTGTTTGTGTAGTTGAAATTCTTGAATTGAGTGATGATTGAGGAACGGGAACATGCTGCTGGAGTTAAGAGCTCTGGATGCGAGACCGTCTGGTTTTTATACCCCTCTTGAGTGTTGTTGAGATGGTTGCAATAAGCACTATCCACTTGTCTGTTCTTCGGCATCCAAGTCTTTGACGTTGTTGCCATCTCAGCTCAAAGATGTGTACATACTAAAACCTAAGCATCTTGCTCTAGAAGCTTACGTTTTAGCCTCATTACCATGTGTTCCATCCTTGTTGGCACGTTAGTGGCTGATACCAGGCACGCGAAGCCATAAATCACAGCATGCTAATGTAAACTTCCGCGTGTGCTTATTGGTATAGTGTTACTGTCAGCTAGGACCACTCTAATAATATGCCTGTTGAAATATCAGGCCATGTTTCTTCTTGCATTACTCTCCATATTTATGTTGCTTTTTTTGTTGTTTCAACACCCTGTTATTCCCCTGCTACTTTCTATAAGCGAGCACCTGACTGCTCTACTCCTTCATGTATATAAAACTCGCTGCTAGACACTCTTAAAGAAGGAAGCGGCGTCCAATTCCTCGCGCCTAGCTTAACAGTTACCTTCCCCACGTTCAGTCATTCCACTTGGGCTGATATCAGCACCAGTGAAATGGATCCGGCGGTTTAGTCTTGTTGAACAGTGCGAGAAAGCTGGACACTGCTGTCGCATTGAATTGAGTGAAACTGTCTGCTTAAATACACGACTTCCCTTGGTAGAAAGGTGACTATCGTTCCACTAATAGGAGAGAATGGTATGATGTTGAAAAAGCAAAGTGATGACAGGGTTCGTGCTAAGCGAGATAATATAGTTATGGTGGTGATGGTTGACAAGTCTTGATTAGGTAGCCTATTGAGGCGATAATCAACAGAACTACTCATACCTGGTCTTCGAATACTCTTCTTGTCACAACAACTAGCTCTTTTGGGTATGAGTCCTGCTACCAGCACGAAGTGTTACTGCTAACCACTAAGAACAAGAGCTGAAACGGTAGCCCCCGGATTTCATAGTGCAAACCTACTTACCTACGTCAGGTATGCAAGACTGCTTCGATAGTAACCCACCTGGAACTTTTTCTACCAAAATTTTACTTCATTTATCTTTATTATCAGCCAGGATTACTCCGATAACTCTCGTTTTTTCGGCCTTATTATCTAGTTATTACACAACAGCCTTACCCCCTATACTATTCATTTATCTACTACAAGAAAGCAATAATCTCAAAGAGAAAACGTGTTCTTTTAGATAGCAGCATATATACCTCCATAGGTAGTAGTAATTTAGGAGGACAAGCGGCGTCTAATTCCTCGCGCCCAGCTTCACATTTATTCTTTCTTGATTAGCTTGAATAAAAAAAAGCCCTGGACAATTAGGTCATTCGTGTTTATTGTCCTTCTCTTTCAATTTTTATGGTCTACAAGCGTCGGTTCCTTTATTCAAAGGTGGGTAGACACTGCAGTGTACCTGAGATGACAATGCTTCCGGTAAGCACCGATAGGCGCTAAAACCATTAGCATTTCTCGTTTGATCTTTCAACCGGTATCTAAAAATATGACATTGAATTCCAATTCTTCAGCTTTTTGCAACCCAGTTCGCTTTGCAGAATCCAGTGCGCGGATTTTAACCTGCTGTACACAAGTAAGTAACCAACGTTATATCGCATCCTTATGTTGCTTAAGCGCCTGGTTCCGAAATGGCCCAGGTGTTGGACAGTTTGACAGTTGGACTTTAGTGCATAGTCTAAGAGCAGTTGAAACATGCGTCCACGCTAAGTCTGCGTAACAGATTCGGAACCATCGGAGGAAGTTCCTACATTGAGAACAGAGATGTTTCATTGGTCTAAATGGGATTTGACAGGTAGTGCTGACAGCGGCCGCTGACCTGAACCAACCGGACCCAAATTCTCCGATCTTAACCCAGCATCAGCATCTTTTCCACAGGATTGGACTTGTCCATTTACCTATTTGGTAGTAGCATTTCGACGTAAGGGGCTTCCTTTAATTGTAGCGGCGTGAAGCCGAAGAAGAGTTTGCTAAATGAGGCAAGCTCTCGTGGAGTCGGAGAATTCGGCTTCCCGTGCTTCCGACAGGAGCGTTCTACCGCGTCATATCCTCTCTAAGACACGACCTAATCTTTTGAGCTCTTCGTCAAGCCGAATTCGAGTGATGATGATGCAGATTCAGCTCGCCCAAAACTTATGAGATCATAACGCCTTCCGCTCATCGTAATTGTGACGACTAAAAGAACGAATGTCGTCATGGCGTTGATGATGGTTGATAAAAGAGAAACAGGTCGATCATCAATGATCTTGGCATTGCTTAGCGAGGATTTTTGATTGCTTGTGTCCAGGTGGAACGAGCGTTGAATCAGCTGAACAGAAGAGCACCTTGTGGGGAGTAGCGTTGACTAATCACACGCTAATCCGAAAAGGCAAACGCGATCTTGAGCTTCTTCAGACCTCCAACACCTCCAAACTCCAAACACCACCTCACGCAACAAACGAACCATCTTTGTTCCCGCCGATAACCATGCAGCCGTCCATGCAGCCACCCGAAAGAACCTGCGGGAGGAGCGACGCCGAGCTTGACCGTCCTGAGCTGAAGTTGACGAGTTGACGCTAACGCCCGTCGACCGCGTCTAGGCCGGACCAGCCTCAACCGGCCTCGCCGAGCCTCATTTCCACCCCGATCCTTCGACGCTCGCCAAGCTTTGCTTCGATCTCAACACCATCCGCTCCCCGCCTCGTCTCCACGATGATTTACGGCCGATGGTGCACGATTCGCTGCTTTCCTTGACAGGCCCGCTGTCAATGCCGTTCTTGTCAAGACCAGCACTAACTAGGTAGCTCCTGTACTGCGCCCCGCACACGACCTCTAACATTCAGCTGCACACTATCGCAGCCATGCGCCACAGGCGCCGCCATTGGATTTTAGTGCTTCTCCTTCACGATTGAGGCTGAGATGCAATAGGAGGTCCATGTATATAATCACTGCGCATTTTACCATTTTTTTTGCTGCTGCTCTCTAGCCCTCTGTCGCCACTCGCTGCTCGCCTGTCACTCTTTTGCTTTTGCTTTCCTGTTCGAGCATGAAGCCCACTCTCTTCGCGGCGATCGGCCTCTACGCCGCCGCCGCATCCGCGCTGCCAAGCCTTCCCTTCCGCCGCACCAATGAGTGTCCTGCCGCTCCGTCGTAAGTCACCGAATATTGATTTTGAGAGATGAAATGCTGATGTTGTGATAGTGCGAGTACCCTCACCCAGACCTTGACGCAGACGCTCACCCAGACGCTCACTGCCACCGTCACCGACGTCCGCACGACAACCTCAACTTCCACTTCCACCATCCACCTCCTCCCCACAACTCAAACTGTGACTCTCTTGGCCGAGCCCATCACTGTGACGCTCACACTTCCCGCACCCTCCAACGCCGCCTCGGGATCCGCTTCCGCATCTCAACTCCCTGCAATCACGACAATTGTGACAGTCCCTGGCAACCCTCGCACCGTTACAGTCCCTGCCGAGGTCCTCCCGCCGGTTACTGTTAGCAATGGTCCGGCTGATGCAGCAAGCACCGTTACCGTTACCGTTGGTGCTGATGCGACGGTTACGCAGGTCAGAACTGTTACTCTTGGTGGTGCGCCTGCGCAGGGCACCGTTGCTGCTGGCGCTTCTGACGTTGTTGGCGCTGTTGGCGCGGCGTCCACGACCATCATCTCCAGCGCTGCTGTTTCTCCTGTCGCCCAGTCTTCCGGTGCCGCGTCCCCGGCCTCGCCGTCAGTCGTCACGGTCCCCGGTTCTGGCTCAGGCTCTGGCTCCGGCTTTGTCTCCACGTTCCTGACGACTCTGACTCAGTACAGCACGATTACGCGCACTGTGCAAGCCACTCACTCTGTTGTCAGCATGCCCGGCTCGACTGTGCTTACGACGATTACGCTGCCATACAGCACTGTCACCAGCACGATTGAGGTTGCGCCGTCTGTTGTCACGGTCACTGCCACCGGTGTTGTTGTTGAGACCATCACAGTGCCTTACACCACTGTCAGCACCATTGTTGCTTCGCCTTCTGGCACTGCCGTTCAGGTCGGTTCGTCTGTTGTCACCGTTTCCGGCATACCTTCGGTCGTCACTGTTCCTGGTTCCACGTCCCTGACGACGGTTACCCTGCCCTCAGCCACCCTTGTCAGCACCGTCACTGCTTCGCCGTCTGTTGTCACAGTTTCTGGCGCTGCCTCCATTGTGACTGTCTCTGGCGTGCCCTTGATTTTCACTGTTCCTGGTTCCACCTCGCTTACGACGGTCACGCTTCCGTCCACCACGGTTGTGAGCACTGTTACGGGTGAGCCTGAGGTTGTTACCATCACTGGCGCCCCGTCTGTCATCACTGTGCCCGGCAGCACTTCCATTACGACTATCACGCTTGGCTCGACGACCATTGTCAGCACTGTGACGGCTTCGCCCTCTGTTGTCACAGTCACTGGCTCGGCATCCGACGTCACTGTGTCTGGCACCGCTTCTGAAGCCACTGTTACTGGTGCCTCGTCTGTCGTCACCATTCCTGGTAGCACCTCCCTGACGACGATTACGCTTGATTCCACGACTCTTGTCAGCACTGTCACAGCTTCGCCGTCTGTTCTTACGGTCACGGGTTCGTCGTCGGATGTCACTGTCTCTGGTACGCCAATTGTTACTACCATCCCGGCATCTACGATTCTGGAGACGATTACATCGGGCGATTTGAGAATGGTTAGGACCATTACTCTTACGCCGCCCTCTGTTGTCACCCTTACGGGCACCCCATCACTCTCTACGGTTACTCATTCAGATGCGACCACCGTTGAGTCTTCGGCTTCAGTTATCATCATCCCTGGGTCAACGTTCCTGACGACGATTATTTCGCCGTCCACAACTATCATCAGCACTGCTACGGCTTCGCCTTCCACAGTCACTGTTGCCGGCGCCACTTCGCTGACTACCGTTACGCTGCCTTCTACGACCTTTGTCAGCACTATTGAGGCTACCACTTCTGCCTCCGCTTCGGCTTCGGTGGATCCCGAAACCTCGGCTGCTACTATCGAGACCTCCTCTTCTTCGGAGACTGCTACCACTGCTACCGAGACTTCTGCCTCCACTGAAACTTCCACTACTTCTACTGAGACTTCGACCGCCTCTGATGCGTCTATCAGTGAAGTCTCCACGACTGAACTTTCTACGGTTGCCACTGCCACTGCCACTGCCACCACCGCTACCTGCCCTTCCAATATTGCCGCTCCTACTGGCGATATCCTCGGAAATGGTGGTTTCGAAGACGGCAGCCTCGGCATTTGGAATGCTAACGGTGACACAAGCTTCTACGTTGCCAGTGGAACGTCTCACGGCGGCTCATACGCGATGCGGGCCGATTACATTGACAGCGGAGACTTCGGATCGTACCACCTTAGCCAGCCCGTCGATCTTACGGCATGCGTGCAATACAGTCTTAGCTTGTGGGCTGAACACATTAACGGCCAACCGACTTCGTGCACCCTTTCGGCAAAACTTGCGTCGGGCGCGACAATTATTGGCGGCCAAAGCATTGATAGCGGTTCGTGGTTCCAGATCACGTCGGATCCTTTTACTGCTACGATGGCGTCGGACACCCTCTTCGTTGATATCGATTGTGAACTCATGGGCTTCAGTCCCGCCATTAAAACTACTGGGAGCTTTTTCTTGGACGATTTTGCTCTTACTTTTGTTGGAGGTGCTACTCCCACAGAGGCTGTCTCGACTGCTACTGAGTCTTCTGCCTCCACCGAGACCTCTACCGCTACTGACGCGTCCGGCACTGAGGTCGCTACCACTGAGACTTCCTCGGCTGCTACTACCACTGCTGCTGCTGCTACCGCTACACCGATCAATCTTCTTTCCAACGGCGGTTTCGAAGAGGCCACGATCTCTCCATGGAATACGTACGGGCGCCAAGACGGCTCAAAGATTGTCACTACTCCTGTCCACAGTGGCTCCTACGCGCTCGAGTTGGACTGGTCCATCAGCAGTGTTGCGTATGGTGGCAACGCTGACCAGTCCATTACCTTTATCCAGGGCGAGCAGTACACGTTCAGCATGTGGATTTTGCGAAAGGACGCGGACAAAAACAATTGCGACGCTTATGTGAAACTGTACAACACTGATTACATCGTCTACCAAAGCAATATTGGCGGCGCTGAATGGACCTTGATCTCGTCGGAACCTTTCATTGCCAAGACAGATTCCACGACGCTCCATATCGAAGTTGAGTGCACCTGGAGAGATTACTCTGGGGCTCCTATACCTTACTACGGTACCTTCTACCTGGACGACATCGCAGTGAGCCCTGTTGCTGCTGCGGCTACGCAAACTACCTCGGCTGAAACTTCCGCTTCTGTTACTGCTACTGCGTCTGACGACTTGACTGCTACTGCATCTGGCGACGCGACTGCCACTGAAACTACCTCGACGGAGGCTTTGACTGCTACCACTGCCGTTGAAACCACTTCAACTGACGCGTCTGCTACTGCTTCTACCGCCACCTCGACTGACGCTTCCACTGCTACTGCCGCTACGCAGAGCACTGGGACCGCCAACGCCGCTGCTACTACCCCTGCAATTACGTACGGCGTTCTGAACGGCGGCTTCGAGACCGGAGCCAAAGATCCGTGGACCTTCCCCGATAGGGATGCTAACATCGATGGCGACCACCACACCGGAAGCTACTCATTGAAGGGTAGCTTCGGCGTATTTGATTCATCGCCACAGCAAACGACGCTCAAGCAGACGGTGAACCTCATGGCAATGACACCGTATGTCTTCAGCATGTACTTTAAGGTCCAATACAAGGCCTTTGTGACTTGCTCGTTGGACGTTACGGTGAACGGCGTCCCGATCTTGTCGAATCCCAACGCTGGCGGAGATGACTACGCGCTTAATGTGGCACCGTCGTTCACGCCCTCGCTGGTGGAGAACGAGCTTGCCATCACTATCCAGTGTAGTGGTAATAACCTTTTGCCCCTGATCACGACTACGTCGTCCTTCTGGGTCGACGATATCGTTCTTGCCGCAGACAATGACGATGCTTGATTGTTTCGCTCGATTTTTGAGGTTGGGTTTATGGTGCATTTGTGGGGGTTCAGATAGGTGCTAGCTTGATGTTGTCATGTCTTTATTAATAATATCTGTGCCATGACATACATTTTGTTGTATTTATCATCTGAAGCCTTGTTTCTGTCCTTGCAAGTAATAACAAAAATAAGACAGAATTTGTTTTTCCTGGTTCTCGCTCCTAATGTTAACAACATACCTGGTCTGTCGGTAAACCCTTGCGGATGCTTGTAACTGCGTCGGAAATTCTCGGCATTGGGGCGTTATGTTAGATAGATAGGTGGTGCAGGATTGGTGGGCACCGGCACGGGCGTTTGTGCGTGGATGGCGTTTTCGAAAAGGTCTTGGAAATTGATGTATGCTTAGGCGGTTGCGGTGCGTGGATCTGAATGGAATTCACGTCCCGGTTCTTAGAGGGTTCTGGGTCGTGTTGGGTTCGTCTTCGGTGGTGGTGCAGGTTGTTGTTTGTTTTGCCGGGCGTGTCTATGCTTGTTATTGCTGCTTGGTTTGTTGCTAGTTTTAATGGGGTAGTGTTGTTGGTTTTTGGGAATGGTTTGGTTAATATGTAGGGTGCGCTTGTCTTTGAAAGCTTCCGATAGGAATTTAGAAGCGCATGTGTTGTTGTAAGTATTTTATTCACTCTTGGTGATAGCTTTCTTTCTATTGCTTATGCTTGCTATCGATCTTACAATTACGTATGCTTTTTTTTTTTTTTTTTTTTTTTTTTTTTTTTTTTTTTTTTTTTTTCTGTCTTTATGAGTGTCTGTATAAAGGAAAACAATATGTTACGTAAGGTTTTACTTGGATTTTTAGAGCCTGCATTATAGTTGCTTCTAAAAGTCCACGGTAATTCTCTATGGTGGGGTTATACTGCTATTAGATTGTACATGGGACAGTATCTATCTTCGTTATCGCGACTTTATTCTTTTCTTCTCGTGTTCTGTCTAACGTCCTGTCTGATGTTCTGTTTCTGTTTAAGTGAAGATGTTATTGGCTCGGACTTTTTGCAGGGAATAAGCACAGCCACTGCTGGTGGTATAAACGAGGCTTCCCTTGCGCCACCCCCGCACTGTCAGCTGGATAATTCTGTGTAGGCTGCCTTCCTTCCGATCGAACCGGAGAAAGGTTATCTGGTTTTGGTCAGTGGCAGGCTCGCCCTTGTCTTTGCTAGTCTGTTAGCATGTGAAAAGCTGCGTCTCGGTTAAGAATGTGGTTTGTCCAAGTTTTGCGACGCACCTCACATTCAGTAAGGCTGTGGGATGGCAGTGCCCCCTTCCCATTTTAGTTGACCGATGGACGACCCCATTACAATTGGGGCTAGTGTAATATTGAGAAATACGTATTGATAGTACCGATGCGTTGGCTTTGCAGTAGACGTCAGCCTTGGCGATGCTCAGCCTCACTGAAGCTCGCGGTTAAATTCCTCCCTGGCCCACTATCGTCGTCGGAGCGCGATGATTTCCAAGCCGTCTGTCGCCATTCTTAGCAATGTCTATCTACGCTCCCCTCGAGCAAGGCGAATTCCGACTCCTTAATCTGGCCTCCGGATTATGGGACGAGGATATCGAATGCGGACTTATTCAAATACCACTCAGATACAAACCCACTTTCGACGCTCTCTCTTACGCTTGGGGGTCCCCTGAAGCTATTCGATCTGTTGGATTGAATAGTTGAAACCGTGCGAGTGAAGAGAGAACGCGGCTTGATTTTGAAAGAGTGTCTGGCAGCGAGCTTTATATACATGAAGAGGTGGAGCAGTCATGTGCTCGCTTATAGAAAGTAACAGGGTGTTGAGACAACGAAAAAGTAAAGTGAATATAGAGAATCATGCATGAAGAAATATGGCCTGATAGTCCAACACGATCAATACTGGTGAACGGCAAATTACATCGGGTATCGGCGAGTGTGGATTTCGCTCTCAGGAGGCTCCGCCAGAGTTTTGGGGCGACTACTGTCTGGGTGGACGCTATATGCATCAACCGACTTGACAAACAAGAGCGAAACGAACAATTCAATATTATGCGCGAGATCTATATGACTGCTCGGCAAGTCGTGGTCTACCTTGGCGAGGTCCAAAGCCCCGGAATAAAGATGAACCCCCCAAAAAGAAGAAAAGACGCGCAAGTTAGCGTCTTCTTTCAAAGCAATGCTGCACCAAAATTCTGCCAAAATTACAACTATTCCACCAACAACCTCAGACTTTCAGGAAGCTCGCATATCGGCTACGCCTTTGATGCATTCCGTCTTATTCACTCCATTTCCGAAGCCCAGAGCTTGAAAGATGTCACTTTGAATGACATTAACTCAGGTGGCTTTCCTTACGTCAAGAGTCAATGTCGTCAGTTCGAAGCCCTTAGGCAGTTAATGCGTAGCCGATGGTGGGATCGGATGTGGACACTTCAAGAAGTTGTGATTCCCCAAAACTTGACTCTCATATATGGGTCATGTGTCTCAACTTGGAACATGTTCCTACAGGCTGCAAACAATATTTCCAATTTGCAGACTTTATCAACACCTACTCTCTTCCAATCCGATTACGTTAAGGTCCTTGCGTCATTCTTTCAAACAATCCTTGACATCGAGCACATGCGAAAACGTTGGGTGAGCAAAGAGGAGACATCTCTTCTTCCACTGCTTCGTCAGTTCAGTGGACGGAAATCAACGGATCCTCGAGACAGTCTACGCTCTGCTAGGCCTTGTCCGAAGCCAGCTGCCGATAAAACCTGACTATACGCTCGACGTCACAGAGGTATTCCAGGGAACCGCTCTAGGGATAATGAAAACTGTCAAAAACCTAAGCGTCCTAAACGGAGACATTGGGAGAAAATCTCGTCGAGACCTCCCTTCATGGGTTCCAGATTGGACTGCAGAATATCACGAACTTGACCGGCGGCGTGCTGACACAGCAGGACTATACCACACATGCCCTCAAAACTCTGTCTATATTGAATACGAAGATGATTCATTCTGTTTCAGTGGAACACGCGATCATCTATGCGAATTAAAAATGAAACAGAAAACTACTCTTGGGGAGGAATCCACAGTCGTCGATCAGAGAATTCAGAGATTCCTATATTCACTGGGTTATATTTGGGGCTTTGAGAATTGCAACGAGGTTCTCGGACATTCCGACTGGACAAAGTTTCTGAACCCGGAAACAAGAGATGCTGCGAACGATCTATCCGAGTCGGATTGTTTGCAAGCCGTAGAGAACTTCCTTATTGCACAATACGGGCTGGCCCATGTGACAAACTATCGAAATGGCGCACTGCGTCTTTCCGGTCACAGTTTGGGCACTGTACTAAGCGCTGGCCCGGTGCCTTTCGGAGAAATCGACCTGAATCCAGTCATTCAGTCTTGGATATTGATGCTTTCCAAGCACCTGGGGACACATGAGAAGTGGATTTCGTTTTTGACTACCTTATGCGCCGGCATTATCTACACCAAAAGCGACAGTTCCCCCCAGTGTCGACGCATCCGCCCAGAGGAGATCAAAGAAATTGCTATTTGGCTTTTCCACCAGCCGGATGCACCTTTGGGAAAGGATGAGGTGGCGAAAAATGACCTTCTTATACCTTTTCGAGTTGATATAGAACACCGTTTCAACGTGACAAACATTCCGTCGGGAAACCATGAGATTTTGGACGTTGGCTATAGCATACACATGGCAACGAGGCAACGCACGTTCATTGTAACCAGTGAAGGTGATTTTGGACTGGTACCCTCGCAAACAGCCGTCGGCGATTTTATATATTATTTACTTGGGGGATCAACACCCTTCGTACTTCGAAGATCCGGGTCTTACGACTTACCTATGAGTCCAATACCGCCATTTTCGGGTGGGGTGCAGACAACGTGCTTTCAGTTGTTTGGAGATTGCTTTTTGTACGGTTTTATGGATGGAGAAGCCATGTCCAACTGGAGTGACTTGGTAGCGACAGCAGTGTGCCGAACGGAACTGTTCGAGGCAGGCCGGGAGAAAAAAAAATTTCCGGCTTACTTTCAGAGCTATCCCAAGCCAAATATCGCACACAGAATCAATTAGGGACACCTGAAAGAGGTTCCCGGCATTGTAAAATCCACGAAGCATTTCTCCATTCTGGTGGCCTTGAGAAGATCTATCCGCAAAGCCCTGTGATGGAAGAAAAAACACTATTTCTCCCCCGACCATCATTACCGGAGTACTCTCGTGTCATGGAAGAACTAGATGGTTCTTATCGAGATATTAGTAGTCTCTACACGGACTCTACAATTTCTTGTTCATTACTACCATCGCAAATTATCCTTTCGAAAGAAGTTGGACGTACAATTGAAAGCAAAAGACGGGAACAATTAACATCATTTTACCAAGAGAAAGCAGGATTGAAAAGCGATCTTCAAGAATTTTTGCGTGAAGAAAAAGACGTTGTTCTTGGGGAAATACTTATAGAGACAAAAAGGGATTTTTCCTACAAACACAAAGTCTTAAGCGAAAAGCTTGATCGTCTGAAAGCCCTGGAGTGGATAGCTAAACGAGAAAGCGAGTCACTACACAAAAGGATTCGCAGTCTGAAGAACGAAAAGCAAATCCATGTTTTTCTTGTTTGACTTCTTGGGGGAAAACTTGAGTTTGGGAGAGGAACTTAATTTTCTTTTTTAATATGGTTTCCTTTGGGGAGCTGGCCTGTCCTTGTGTTGAGTTTTTAGACCATTATAGGTACCAACAATTTTCCAACATCAGACAGAGACCGCGAAATTAATATCTCTGGTCTCTGGTGGCTTTGGTCAGTAACACCTATACTTCTAATATTGGCGGTTGTTGCTTCCTAGTGGCGTCACAAGAGGACTAAAGAGCAGACATTTTTTTTGTTGAAATCATATTTGGATAGTACCGGTTCCTCTCCACCGGTGACGGACTCGGATGAAGGCAATGATCCTATGCGCAAACAACGAAAAATCTTGGGCAGCATGCAATTTCGACGCAAAGTAATAAAATGTGACTTGCCATGAATATCGCAAATCTTCTTTCATAGCATTTGCACAACTCAGCCAATGAGGTTGCTCGGGCGGATGGAAAGTCGTAACGAAGGCTTGGTCGTCGGTGCTAGCCAAAGAGGAGCGAGACGGACCGACTGACATCGCGTTCCCAGGTTCCCTGTTTACTGTTTTCTACCGAAGGATACGTGACCTTTTCCACGACAACCCGGACACAGCATCTGCGCATCTCTATTCAATCAAACCGTAAAGCCATAATGGCTGTCCCTGATTACAAGAACCTTCTCGAGAAGTTCGACGACCTGACGACACGTGGCATAATTCAATACTCGCCACCCCGTAAGGTGGAATTTGAAGACGACGGATTCACAGTAAGCAAAGCTCATCTCAAAATAAAAGACAGCGAGCGATAGTTGACTCATGCCACCAGTTCGAATTTTACATCACCGATGCGCTCTCAAGCAAGCCGCAAGCCGGGGAAGCCGTGCAGACTGAAGATCATCCCACCCGCTTCGGACCCGGAAGCGACATCCTGAACAACAACTCCGAAATGCTGCTAGCGAACATCAACTCCACGCACCTGCTTGTGCTGAACAAGTTCTGCGTGTTTCGGTCCCAGCTACTTCTCCTGACCGCCGACTCCTACCGTCGCCAGAGCGAGCAACTCGATCTTGAAGATTTCAAGGCCGTTTGCGACATTCTTCCCTTGATGGGCGATCCGCATATGGCCATGTACAATTGCGGCGCCAAGTCTGGAGCAAGTAGGCAGCATAAGCACATCCATGTTTTGCCCCGGCCAAGTCACCTTTTCCCTGATGACCGGAATTTTGATCCTGCGAAGATTCCTTTCCTTTACCTTCTTCAGTATTTGGACAAGGGCATCATTGGAAGCCGAGATGGACCACAAGTTCTCCTGCAAACTTATCAGGACTTGCTGGGGAGGGCGAAACAGGCATCAAGCAATTGCTCCGAGGATGCGGAGTATGCACATAATATTGTGCTTACGAACGAATGGCTGATTGTCATTCCTAGGAGCCGTGCCATTTTCGAGGGAATAGCAACGAATGCTGCTGGCATGGTAGGTTCTGTCTGGCTGAACGACGACATTCAAATGGACGACTGGAAAGCGAAGGGACCGAAAAAAGTTTTGCGTCAACTTGGCCTACCTAGAGTTCAGAATGCGGTGGGGTTGTGAAACGTACAAGAATAGAGGTTGAACTTGGTAAACAAAGCATGTAGAAAGCATACAATTTGCAAACGCATAACAGTACTTAGCAAACGATATTTGGCAAATTAATTTGTATTTTGAAACTCACAAGTGGCCTTTAAATTCATAAGAAGAAGAGAACGACTTTACTGTAAGTCAATAAGTGAGAACGGTATGAGAGCGACTAGTCGCGAGTAAGTCCGGGCGACCGGGAGGCGGCATCGAGAAGATCGCACTCGCATCCTGGAGGAATTTTCTGTTGTAGCTCTTCTACGTCTCTAGGATCGCCAATCCCGCCTGAAAGTTGGTTCACCGATATGAAACTTTCGGCATAGGCTTCGAGCCCTTCTTGGAGTTTTGCGTCAAGTTCGCAGGTTTGTTCATGCTGAGAAGGAGCGGACTCCATGTCTTGAGAATAGACCAATGAATGATTTAAGTGGAGAGAATGAAAGATTTCAAAATACAGGACGGTTTGGGATTTCATGAATTTTTGTTCTCGATGTTGTAAACTAGCATTCTTTGGCAAAGGGAATTGGATAAATCGTTAGTGCCTTTCCATAAAGGCGCTAAGATTTAGTAGTTGCTGATTTGCTCGCATGTTGCCTGGCTTTTTATGCAGTGTGACGCACTATCCTGGCACGTCAAAAACACGTCAGCTTTAACCCCGCATTCATAAGTTCTCTCCAGCTTCGCGACAGCATCAAAAAAACTCTTTGTGTTAAACATTTCGTTTTCAAATGGATCGCCCCACCGAATTATGCAGCATATGCTCATACCTGGACCCTCACAAGGCCCTACAAGAACACAACCGAACTTGGGTTTGGCATATTACTCCAGACGTGAACGGAGGCTTTGACAAGCTTTCATTAAGATGTACCTTCTGTACACTCATCAAGAAATCGTTGTCACTTGACCATTTGTTAGACGGGGCGGAAGAGTATCGGAGAATTCTGTGGAAATTATCTGTCACTGCAACCAAAGCCTTTTCAGCGCAGTACAACTATTTCTCCATGAGTTGTGCAAGAAGTGTCTCTTGGTTCCATCTTAAGTTGGACGACAGTAATGGTCGCCGTTTCCGCCAAGCCATCATCCAACAAAGTGATAGTAACATCTCAAAATACCCATTCGACCTTGTCATGTACGGTCGGTATATCAATGAACCAAAAATAGATTTTGAGATGTTAAGAGCTTGGTTGAAGCTATGCTGGGATTCCCACGGAGAAGCTTGCAAACTCATACCTCTGGATGAACAGTCTTCGAACCCACGGCGCCTGATCGATTGTCATCGCCGATGCCTCATCTAAAGTCCTCCCCGAAGTCACTATGTTGCTTTGAGCTACGTATGGGGCAAGGCGCGGCGATTCGGGCTTACACAAGAAAATGAGGCCAAGATGGAAAAATCCGGAGCCCTGTCTGACGGCAATGATGCCATTCCTCTGGTTATACGGGATGCAATTCTCGCGACAACGGAACTGGGCCTGAGATACCTCTGGGTGGATTGCATCTGTATTCAACAAGACAATGAATCCGACGTAAGATCCCAAATCGGCAGTATGGATATCATCTATAGCCACGCAGCATTGACAATTGTGGCTGCCGCCGGTGACAACGCCGATGATGGTCTGTCAGGCGTTAGATCCAGACGCAGGATGATGCCGCAGTACACCGCATGTATACAGGGCTTGCATCTGATCGGCTCCCAAAACAAAGACCACTACAGTCAAATCTCAGATAGTACCTGGGCTACACGAGGCTGGACATTCCAAGAGAAAGCCCTTTCTAAGCGGATTTTGTACTTCACTGAATCCCAAGCGGCTTATAAGTGCCAGGTTACCACTTACTGCGAGGATGCAATCCTAGAGACTGATTACAGACGGATCCCTGTAGAAGTGCATCAAGACCTTCAGCATGAACCCCGGCTTACCAAGGGGTGTTTCGAGAAGTTTTTTCGCTACGCAAAAGATTACACCGGCCGGGAGCTAACGTATGAAAGCGACGTACTTGATGCATTCAAAGGAGCTATGAATCTTCTTGAGCCCCGCGTAGGAGAATTCTTCTGGGGCCACCCAATGGACGGTTTTGATGACTCTCTCCTATGGAGGCGGAGCGAAGGCCGGCGCTTAGAAACCGCACCAAGGAGCTTCCCAAGTTAGTCTTGGGCGGCTTGGAAATCCTCAGGCAGTGCGACGTGGCCTGAGCCCTTTGATCGTTCCGGGCTTGACCATAACCATTTGATCACATGGACGAAAATACAACCCTCCGACGGAAAGTTTGTCCGCTTCTGCACAACGCTTTGGTGCCAAGCAAGACTTGATACCAGAAGGCCACTGGGAGAGATCGTTGATCCAGAAGAAGAGTTTCTCAGAACCCACGGCTTCCGTGACAAGAAGTGGCTGAACCCCACCAATATTCCGGACCTGCAAACTGCTCTCACCCATATTCTGTGCTTCGCAACTACCCTTGCTCCACTGACTGTCAAGGCTCGGTACAGAAATGGCATTGCCAGAGTGATCGGGCCAAGAGGAGGCTTATCAGCAGTGATAAACCTTGGACCGAACTGGAATCAATACCCAGAAAAGGAATACGATTTCATTATTATCGGTAGGACCAGTGATCCTTGGTTTATAAAAAAGCATCTGTTCCATCTCATGATGATTGAATGGCACAACGGGATAGCTTTTCGGGTCGGAATGGTTGATCCTCCAATAACAGAACAAGCCTGGCTGCTGGAGAGGCCAGAATGGAGGATCATCAATCTTGGCTAAAGGACTATACATTTTCATATACCTGATTGATACCAGAGCGGCATACCGTCTGTGCTAGAGCCCGCCTGTTACTTATTTCCAAAGCAAATTTCCATATCGCCTTCGGTCTGTGGTACACTGATGCAAGCATGTTTTTTGTAAATAATTTCTCTGCCCAGTAACGTCCTTCACCCATAAACGAAGTTCACCGTTCAGCGAAGTCGACCAATTAGAGCCCAATTAAGAGCGTGTCGCGTGGGTCTCCTCGATTGGACGATTCAGGCTTTAATTGGCCGGCTTCGCTGAACGGTGAACTTCGCTCATAGGTGAAGGACGTTAGTGAAATACAGTTTCTTTTCTCGGCTTCCTAGATTACTGTGGTACTGCTGGTACTAATAAAAACACATGATGTCCAAGAGAGCCTCCCAAATCCCACTCCCTATAGACATTCCAACATCCCACCACATAACCAAGACAAACCACAAGCACAAACAACACCAAACAACAAGCAAGCTCCTCAACGAAACCAGTTCGGATTCCAGATGCGTCTTCATCGTAACGAAATAGCTAGAGGTATCTAAAAGCAAAAAAACACAAAGAAGACAAGAGTGCTGCAAAAACTACGACCTTGTCACAAACTCCTTGCACAGAAAAAGCAGCAAACAAACAAACAAACAGCAGCAGCAGCAAGAGCAAAGCAAACATCAAGCAGTAGAAACCTGTTATGCATCAAGCCGCCACACCGCCCATGGCCACCAACAAACTCCATCAAACGCACAGTTTTCCCAGCACCAAAGCGCCCAACTGGCAACGCTCTAGAACCCCGCTTACAACGCGACAACCTCGATCCACTGATCGTCATCGATCTGGTAAGTGCCACCGCTGGTCTGGCTATCGTTGTCGAGGCATTGCTGCTGAATAGCGTTTGCGTAGGTGGCGATATCCGTGCACGGGTAGCCCATGCTTTTGATGCCGTCGCTGGCGCCGCAGATTTTGATCTGGGCGTCCGAGTGCTTGACGAGCTGCCGGCACTTGTCGCCCCAGCCGTTGCTCTGCGCGCACTCTGCCTTTGGCCGCACTTCGTTGATGACGTTGGTCACGCCGCCTGTGCTGGGGTTTTCTGAGCTGGAGCCGCACGTTATCGCGTCTGTGTCGATGTCGGGCGATGAGGCTTGCGCTGCGAGGGCGAGGGCGAAGACGGTGAGGACGCGGAGTGCCATTTCGGTTGTGGTGGTGATGATGATGATGTTGTTGTTTTGATTGTTGTGGTCTGCGTATTGTTAGCGGCGTGTGGCGGGTCAGCCGATGATAGGAGTACGTACGTATGGGGCAGTCGGCGTCGAAGGATGAGTTTTGGTGTAGGGAGTGGCGAGTAAGGCAGGCAAATCCCAAGAGAAAAAAAGTTCAAGTTCGCGTGGAGAGGGTGTGAGTTAAGGTAGTTTAGATGTGGCGTCGTTGCTGGTCTGGTGTGAGAGGTGATGACGATCGGGCAGTGATGTGCGCCCTGTTAACTACTTATAGGAGCGGATCTGCTCGGGTCATGTTGGTCTCTCTCCCGGCTTCGTATCCGGGACATTAGCTTGGTGGCCGTGCTTTCAAGATGAGGCTTCTCGCTCCATCATTCGCCTAGGGGCTGGCCAGATGATTGCGCCACTCACCTGCAAGGCTGCAAGACATACACTGTAGCGGTGGGGACGACGGTTAGAGGTAAGTTGCTTGCCTAGCTGGGGAAGATTGCATCTTAGCTCGCCCGTTTTATCGATGTCGATGTTCGCCTCGACCCCACGTCCTCGACCATCTTCATCACGGCTGCACGACCCGGCCAACGGCTGGACTTGCCACGCGACCATGACGGCCATTCATCAGACGCCATGCTTACAATATCATCCATCGAACCGCCTCATCAGCCGCAGCTCCGTCGCGGCGGCCTCTTCCTCAGGGGGGCCGTCCATGGCACCCGGCCGTAGCTTTGACCCCAGGAACCCCGGTACCGCCGATCGGCGCGCGCAGCAAGCTGAAACAGACGCTTTTGTCGGGCATTGTCTCGGCGGGGCAGGCCTGGCCAGACATCCCCACGCTCCCGTTCGGGGGCGCGCGCAGCAATGAGTGGGGCGCTTTGCGGGTTTCGGACGACACGGGCTGGAGCGCAGTCGTGATGGGCCGAGATGCCCAGCAGACTCGTTTATTATTATGCGCGCATGAAGATGGGGGGTGTGTGCGGGCACCATTCGTGGCGAAACAGGTGCGGCTGCTGGTGCGACGGCGGGCGGCGGCTGGTGGTTGCGGCTCTGAAACGTCGACCGTGCGCGGGTCAGCCGGATTCGCTTGCGATAGGCCGGGCTTCCTGGGCCGGCTGGGAGGCTGACGTGAGGCGCTTTCGGCTCATAAGAAGGGATTGAAGAATGGGTTGATGGTCGATTTCGCTTCGGAGAAGAAGATGTTTTGCGATGTTTGGTTGCTTTTGACAGGAGTTGCGGTGGTTTGGGGTGTCGCTTTTGTTCTGGTTTAGCTTCAAACTGCTTTGAGTTAGGCGTGTAATCTATTTCGACATCTGTCTGCTTTTGGCTTGGTTACGAGACCGCTTGCCTCAACATGGCAGCTTCAAAACGCGCTACGCTCGCTTGGGCCGCCCTTCCGTATCTGGTCCTGGACATCGGCTTTCACCGTTCATATTCATCTCATTTGTTTCCCATAGCACTTACTGGTCGATGTTATCCTATCATATAAATTATAAGAGGTTAACATATAGCCTGCAGTAAATACCGATGCTCCCTCGCATGAATATTGCCTACGAAGATTTACCATGGTCTCTACGTCTTGGAAGCGGGTTGCTTTTGTTCTAAGACGGCAGCATACTTGACAGGATTCCTTGCTGGATAAGAAACCAGTTGCTTTGTTCCTTAACTTAATCGTCAGCTTACCTACTGACGATTAACTTAAGATATTCAGCATAGTTGGCTTTGGTTATCTTCATAAATATACTAATAATAAGGCGCGAAGGCTGGGATACCGAAGCGTGGAAAGGTAGATAGCTTGTAAATTACTATCAAGTTATTAGTGAATGTATTCTTTTGTTTTAGGAAGCCCGACGAGAAACGCTCTAATCAGTATTCTCTATATGATATTTCTTATTTCGCGGTACCAGACGTTAAAAGAGTTATAAGATAATGGGATATAAAATATATTTTACCTCGGCATATTAACCGGATGATCTTTATAAAAGGCGTAATTACCCTTGCACTTGTTCACTGCCGAGAGTAGAATATGAAGTTGCTTTTAGGCTACTCCTATATTATTTAGAGCTTCTATTTTGATTACCACTAAGGTAACTTGCCCGTCTATTTTACAAGTTTTCCTTTCTTGCCTTTCCATCCCCTTCAGCTATCCAATTGGGAGCAGTATCATAAATACACTTCCGTTGTGTGACCACATGCATCACACGATGGATGTACTAAAGCTCCATGCCACTCTCAGACTGTGTCATTACTGAAAAATAAGGCACCCTTGCACTTCTGGTCCCGAAACTCTGTTGAACCATCTGCGACCAATTCGACGTACTCCTCATTGTCATCACCGGCGTGGAGCTGACAAGTGTACCTTTGCAGAGGCCCATCATTCGTCCGCTCCGTCACCTTCCGATCGACTTCGTTCTGAGCACGCAGAAGCTTGACCTTGATATCGTCGATGGCTAAGTAGGCCCGCGCACCAAGCTCGCGGTCGTAGTAGAGAGATGCAATGTGCTTGGAGATCTCCGTAGACTGCGGAGCAGCAAGGTGACAGTGGCCGATGTACCTCTTCACTTCTGGTCGGATGTCGATCGGCCTACGTATGTCGTTGGCGAAGGCAAGGAGTTGTTCGTGGAAGATGACCGCCTGTTCGCCTGGACTGAAAGGGAAAAACGGCACGATAACACGAATCCGACTGACGAACGGTGACTACCAAAATTAGTATCCAAACACGGTCCAAGATGTAAAGTGGTGACTTACACTCCATTTGCTTTTGAAGATACCTCGCAGCGTCTTCTGTAGCGGGTCAACGGGGACGTCGTATCGGTTTCGATCGTTTTGGTGCTCCATCTTTTTGGAGTAAAATTTTTGAATGGCCATGTGTCCGAGATTACTTGCTAAGATCCAGATGACTTTTGAGCAATCGATGCTGGTGTTGGTGGTACGATCGATGTAAGACCCTAAGTTCTAGTGAGTATTTTCATGGATAGGTATTGTCAAACAGGGAGCCTACCAGACTCGCAAACCCTTAGCAGCGCTTGCCAGACCTCTCCAACTGTCTTGTCGAATTCATCAAGAAAGACTGCGCATCTCTCGCCATCGTTCCTTGAGAGAAAGTTGTTAAGAGGGGATCCCTCTCTCGACCGTTGATAGCCGGCAGTCGCCCCGAAAAGCTGCCACTTATTTCTCACCTGAGCGCAGTCAATAACCATGGTTTGAACCGAAAGGAGGTCTCCCATCTGTTTTGACAGCTCCGTCTTTCCGTGGCCAGGTGGGCCTGCGAAAACCATGACGAGGGGAGTAAGGTTATTGTAGACAAACTCAGCGAAGACCTGGTCCATGATGATCTTTGTAGCTGGCCCTTGGCCAACAATGCGGTGAGGGATGTGAAAGAGAGCGTTGATCTTATGGGCCTCGGCCATTTGATTCTTCCTCGTCGTGGATTGTCCTTGAAGGCTGGCGCGGAAGAAGGAGTAGCGGTGACCCAGATGCATTGTGTCCACAAGCAGTGAGCGGTATTCAGGCTTGCACCATTGCGCGGCCCAATCCAGCTTCAATCCCTTTTGCGGCTTAGCTTGAGGGACTTCCAGATACTCAGCCCAGAGGTCCTTTGGCACAACTATCGGGTCTGTACCGTACTCAAGGAGCGTCTTGACAACGTTTGTAGAATCTGAGGTGGTCCATTTGATTAACATGATGGCAAAGGCAACAGCGGGTATACTTCCGTCGAACATCCTTGTGTTGGGCTTGGTGCCGTAATCGAGTAGGGCACGAACACACTCTGGACAGTTGCGCTCGATGGCGAAGAAAAGGACATGCCAAGACCCTGCCTCTAACAAGATCGTCATGGAAATATCAGCTCCAACCGTTGTCTTCCCATATTTCTGAAGGTAGTTCAAGATAGTCGAGAAGTCGCATCCGTGTTGGATGATTGTCGCTAGTGCTTTGCAATCGAAAGGATCGTTCCTGGTCAAAAGTTGTTTCCCATAGTCTTCAACCGTCATGGCTTCTCCAGGTATCTCCAAGCGTGGCAGCTCGAGCGAGCGAGCGATGCGCGTAAGCTCGTCTTCGGTGTCTGGGGGAAACAATGGGGTGAATATATTCTCTGTAGCTTCCATTCCTACTCCACAACGTCAATTTCCAATCTGTTCGGTCTGAAAAAGCTACTGACCAGACTTTGTGGTCTCTTTCGAACTACCGTTGGCTGGGCGCGCTTTGTGTCCCGCCGTGTCAACGATCAGCAAAGTCGATTCGGTCGCGATGGGATGTATCCTTCCAGTTTCAAGAGAGTTGAGAAGATTAGCTAGACAAAGTGCGCGTGCGATGGGTTATAATCTCAAGGGGAAGTGTTATGGCAGCGCAGCTTGTTCTAGTGATTTCCAGTATGCTTAACACATCTTGGTGGGGACTAACGCTAAATACTGAGCCTACTAACACAAAAAACTGTTTTATTCATTTCATCCAGTTGCTTGTTGCCGCTTTTTTGCTTTACCTGTGAGCGGATAACAGCGTCGCGCGGGCAAAAGGAAGTCCATTATAACCCAATAAATCGACAATAACAATTCGTGTTTCATATAAGAAGTTCACAAAGTCAAAGAAACATAAGTTGAGTATCCCCTAGAAGTGTCTAAGCACGTCGTGTCAACCCATTTATTTATTTGTAGCTATTCGTTCAGTCGTCTTTTTTCGGTCTTTTTAAATAAACCAATCGGTCACTTCTTCAGTGAGTAAGAGTTTCGCCCTTTTCTCCTTATATCTGTAGTTTATGCTACTACTCAGTCCTGTAGTGGTTACATTTCGGGAAATGCCAGTTCAAACAGTATTCCGTTAGGGTTGTGGTTTGCCATTCGTTCACAACTGGAACACTCGTTGGTATAATTTCTTTGTAAATAACTAGTTTAATCATCAGATTGAAACAAAAAAAAAAAAAAAAAAAAAAAGGCCCAGTAAAAGTACAAATAAAATAAGTAAAACAAAAACAAAAACAAAAATACAAATAAGGGGGGGGGTAACAAATAATATATATAAAAA
>NW_022983571.1:94050-108223 GCF_010093885.1 Aplosporella prunicola CBS 121167
AAAAAAAAAAAAAAAAAAAAAAAAAAAAAAAAAAAATCGGTAACATGCATTCTTGAACATCCTCAAAGCCGTTTCAGGCAACAAAAAAGCGCGCAACCTAGTAAAAGCTTTCCTCTGTCAATAAATGGCCGCTCACTAAATGACCAAAATGCGTCCCACTATATAAATAACCTTTCCGCCGGATTCCAACCAAAGCTTTGAAGAACGGGAGAGGAGTTTTCTCGAATGGCGAACAAAGTGGCCAATTAAGTTTTTCCCTGGCGGATACATTCGCAAACCCATCACCATGGATGTAAACATCTGACCCATCTTGATCTGCTGTCAAAATTCCCAAGAAATGACATGCTTTTTTATATGACGAGTAAGTCTCGAAGAAGAGACAACCAGAGAAAAGCTCCAACTGAGTGGTCAGGAGCGGACTAGGAGACCATGGCTTGTTGGTTCTTGCGGGGTCATAGAAATTGAGCAGAGAACTGGAGATCCATGGCTTCTTGATTCCAGTGACATTAAAAAAGTCGAGGTCGCTGAATTTCTCCATGGATTTCGAGATCTTTGGGGAGTACATGTGCAGAGAGACATGTGTTGATGACCAAAGCTCTGGAAGTAGGCGATTAGCTTCAAAT
This sequence comes from Aplosporella prunicola CBS 121167, assembly GCF_010093885.1. Classification (NCBI taxonomy): domain Eukaryota; kingdom Fungi; phylum Ascomycota; class Dothideomycetes; order Botryosphaeriales; family Aplosporellaceae; genus Aplosporella; species Aplosporella prunicola. The sequence goes on from NW_022983571.1 coordinate 94,674, forward strand.
GGGCTAATTATCAGTAGACATCCAGTCGAAGTGCTCGAAAGAACCCATCTCACGGGCCGCGTGAAGTCGTCCCATTTTGCTTGGACGAGGTTTTCTACCGTTCGGGCAAAGTCCGTAGTAACGAGTAAGTCCTGCGAGATGGACACAGCAGGAAGCTGGGGATAGGCAGAGGTTTGACTCAAGCTATTGAAAGCCGGAAAGCATGAGGACCTTTCTTTGCCTCCTGTCCTGAAGACTCCGTTTCGTACAAAATAATGTACTTCGGGATGTAGCTCGTGGCGCAAAGCCTTGGAAGGAGGTGGCTTCTGGTTCTCTCGCTCTTGCTCCACTTCGTGAGCTATTTCCCTTTCCTGTTCTTCCCGTAGCGCCCAATCTTCATGCTTTGATTCTTTGAAAATTTCCCACTCGGATAGTAGGCTCTGAACTGTCTGGTCTTGTCTTGCTTTGTCGTCGGTAAGGCATGGCCGAAAGACGGACTCTTGGGCTTCTACCCCATACATATCCACAAGGAGCTTCGCCTCCGACTCCTCTAAGTTCGAGCAGAACGCTGATCTTTGGCTGTAGTCACCAAGGTTTTCATGTTGGTCAGCAAGATACTGTGAGCAAAGCCGTTTGCGACGAGCGTGCTCAAGGCCTTGCATGATCCAAAGCGGCTTCAGCCCATCTGTAGCATGGCATGTCTGTACAAAAGACCACTGTACCACGTCTACTGAGGTCAAGGTATCGTGCTGGGTTTTCCCGGTTACTCGAAGTATATCTTGATGCACTTCGGGTGGCGCTAAGAACAGCAGTGATTGATGACAACCTAACTTTCTCATTCGCATACATGCTTGAAACTGTCAGTTTATGAACTTAGAATCAAATCCTTGCGGAGTAGCTTACCTTGAGCCAATCGATCCTTTGTCGTTCCTGGTCCGAGTGTGACCGCAGCGCGGGCAGAGGTAGGCATACTTAGATCTATACCTCGAGTATGGACTTCGTCAAGATAAATCAGACAAGAGTCGAGGTGCTGATGGAACGGAGATGATGAAAGCCGCTCCGTATATCCTTCTCGGTCCACAACCATAAGCTCATCCGCATTGTCGAAATACACCGCCGCCCGAGCTTGTGGGGAGCGACTTAACCATTCCACTGCTACCTCACTATTCAGTGAATCAAGAACTTGCGCTCCTACGTCGATGAGGACTTGAACAGAACTTTTTTGTCTGCTAATAAGTTCAAGAAGGCCTTTCACCTCCAGCTTCTTGCCTTCGCTGTCTACCGCTTCTATGTAGCGGCGATTTTCGTGCTGCAAAAGAAGGTTGGCTACCATGGCATTGGTGTGGCTCAGGGCCTCAAGGTCGTGTTGGCGTATTGACATCGGGAAGAGGAACTTGTTATCATTCGTCCCACTGAATCCGGTTGTTATGTTGCCAAAGCCCTGGCTTGGGAGATCCCAGGCTGAACTGGACAACTTCCGGGGAAACTCCGTACCTTCTCGTGGAAAAACCACTGTAGATAAGTAAAAATCTATTGCCGACTTGGAATACTTCATGTGAAAGAAAATGTGTTTCCTTGTATCGCTGTCCTCAAGGTTGACGCCATTGATGCTGCGGATGTGAAGCTCAGGGCAATCCTGGACCCACTTCGCGTATTCAGTGGACGGATCTGACTCCTTCATAAGAAGTGAGAAAACACAATCCAGTTGCTGTGGCGTGAGACCGCCGTAGTAGTAACTCAAACATGTAAGCACAATAGCGACATCGGGGTGGCCAAATTCAGCACTGAGAGAAGGGACGCCCTTGGCTCGATATGGAACCGCCATCATGCATCTGGAAGGGTCCAACCCATAATTTACCAGCCACCGTTTCCGCTGGAATGCAAAAAGCAATGTTTCATGAGCTATGAGCCCTCTCAGGAGATGAAGCTTTGACCAGAGTTCTGTGTCCCGGAATTCCTTGTCTACTCCAGCGAAGATTTCTGGTGGTATCGAACGGCTTTTAATGAATTCCAGAATGTTTCGGCGGCCTTCCCTACTACAGTGACTTAGAGAAACGCCTAATAAGTTCCCACGGCCAATTTCCTGGACTAGCATGTCTATCAAGGTGTTTCCGATGCTGGGATCCAAGAAAGCAATCGATGGAAATGAGCGGCCTCTGAATTCTATTTCAAGGTCATCACCTCCTTTGGAGTGATGAAGCTGTGCTTGAAGAGAGAATAGTGAGAGTACTTTTTGAACAAGGGTCCATCTATCAGGCTGACCGTCCATCAGAGCTTGGGTTCCGATTGAATATACGAGTTGAAACCGGGGGTCTAAAATCTCATCACTTTCGTCCAGAACATCCCTAGAGTGTTTCTCCAACCATGTGTCGAGTTGAATCGTAGGTATTCCCAGATCTGGCTGCGTAAGAAGCCTTTCGCGGCCCATCAGACGAAAAGACATCATATGCTCCGGTAAGGCTATTAGGATGCCTCTTTCTTGGATGCATTGCTCATAAATCCTTTGGAGCACTGTGATTTGGCTTTTATCAACTCGCGTCTCCCTGGAAAAGGGAATGTGATAGATTCGCCGATCAAGAAGACCACCTAGTCGCTGTGATAGTAAGTTTTCGGTCTGTCTCAGAAGGGGTTTGAGAACTATGAGGCGAGCCAATTGGACTTGGTCTGCAAGGGCAGTGACCACCATGGGTACTATCACTGAGGATTTTCCCTCACCCATGTTTAGTTGCAGCACCGAGTTGCTCGCGCTGTCTGGCCGTATCATCTGGCGCGCAACGATAACTTGCGTGTCCCTGATGGTTAAATTGTTTTCCAACTCCAGAAGTAGCCAGTCTGGAAATTCCTGTGGACTCCACGACAAGTGGCCTGGGTCTTCTGCATCTTTTGAAAATGCAACAACGTCGTCGCTATAATAGAATCGGAGAAGCCGCATTGATCTTTGAAGCATAGAAATAGCTTGTCCCAACAAAAGCAAAGTATGCTTCCAGTTCTCTGGTACCATGGATATTCTTTTAGCAGAAAGGCACGAAAGTAGGGACGCAGTGACGGTCCGTGGCCATAATCCGGCATGTGCAAGTACTCCTTCCACGGCTGTTTCAGGCACGAGCGCTTTTGTAACAGCTGACAATGCTGCCTGTGTATAGGACAAGATACTCGCCTTACAATCAAGGAGCTGCTGGGAAGTTACTGTAAAGCTTTCAGGCATTTCGGCGATATCCGTTTTGTCGAAAATATCAAGGCTCAAAGATAAATCATGAGCATAGTTCTGGCGTGTGGCGTCATTGCAAGAACGCATGTCATCCAGCATTTTTCGGAGCTCGTTCCCAGTCTGTAAAGTCTTACCAGACCTACAAGCCCTTGTTACCTGCAAAGGAACAGGCAGATTGGGGAGTTTTGGAGGGTTCCTCTCTCGGAGAAGGTCGTTTAAGCTTGGCGCAATCTTTACAATTCGTTGGCCGCAATCCAGTACGGTATGGTTGAGGGAGGTCCGCTGCGGTGTATCAATGTGGTCTAACCGAACCTTTTCTAGAAATGACTGTACCTTCTCGACGTACAGAATAAACTTCCGGTTCTTGTTCCAGACAGTATATAGTTCTGCACATGCAGTAGTCGCTCGGTATGTGTCGACAATGTCTATTCCTGAAAGGGAATAAATGCTGGGGCTATCACAGGGCCACTGTGATAGTACATGGTCCAGGACTTTTTTGATCTGTTTGCATTTTTCGGTCCGATGAGAACTGAGCCTTTTCATCCAATCATCGTAATCTTCATTCGACCTTCGTGGGCAGTCCTGGCAACAGCTATCGATCGCGTCCCAGATTGTAGAGCGACTGGGGCCCTCCCCAGCACTAAGGTCGTACGAGCTCTCATCAGGAAAGTCGTTCTTCAAACATTGAGATGAAGCCATTCCCAAGAGCGTGTGAACAAGTTGAACAGAATCCGGCTGTGCGTACACTATCATGCAAAACAGAAACATCAACTTGTATAAGTCTTTTTCGTAGTTGCAATCATGACAGAGTTGATGCAAAGATCCCCAGTTTTGGCCGAGATGGAGCTGCAACAAATCATTGCATGGTGTTCCCCACGGGTCACACTTGTGGCCATAATCTTGGACTTTTTTCCATTTCCGTACTTTTTCCACGAGATCCGGTACAACGTCAATGCGATTGGGCCATATTCTGGTTAAGGAAGCCGTTTCGTACACTATACGAGCCCGTGTGCTTCCGGCATCAGCATCTCTGGCATTGTATATCATATCGCGCTTTTGCCTTGTATATGTAACGGGGCCTCGGACGCTGGCATTGCGATTCGTAGCTTTTGCTAAAAGATGTTCATTGCCACGGCTCTTGAAGTCTCGAGACGTATTAGGTGCCCCGTAGAATGCAGCAAATTGTGAGGCGTGTTGCATAATGTCTTTTGCCAAGGTATTAAACCTCTCATGCTGGGCCAGTTGGGAAAGATGAGAGTTCCATTTGACAGTTTGCATGCTCTCCAGGTGCTCCGGATAGTATTCGCGAGCGGGAGTCAATGCAGCGATGCGATTCAGAAGATATAAGGTCTCTCCAGTTACTGGTGATGAAACCCGTAAAGACTGCTCTGAGAGAATCCTGAGAGCTTCTTCTGTCCCTGTTTGTTTCGTCAATTGATCGGGCAAGACGGTGCTAGTCACAGCATGAAGATACGCCAGGTAAAGCTTTTCGTCCCTTCCTGTACGTGTCCTTAACCGCGATAGGGTCTCGTCTAGGCGGTAATGCATGAGTCGGAGCTTTTTTTCTTCATTCGTATGAATCTCGACGTAGCTTGTGTCGCTGCACCCTTCCATATGTACTCGGCCGTACGGAATGATGACACTCTTGTCCGGTAAACTCCCATGCTGGCAAGTGCTTTGGAGAACTAGCTTGCTTCGTAATTTGAACAGACAACCGATGTCCTGACTTCGGTCAACAACTGCACCAAGCTCTTTTGACTCCAAGCAACCATCTGGGTTGATGAAGAATTTCAGGCGAAAACGTGGAATTTCAGCTTCTACCTTGTTCTGTTCGACTGTGACCACGATACGTGATGGAGGTTCCAGTGCCTCCAGCACTTTGATAATTGAATTCCCTATTTGGCTTCGTTGGTCGATAAGCTGCTTGCGTCCAATGTGCATGCATGACGCTCCGTCTGAAACAAAACGGAGGGTTAAACCAGGAGTGGCTTCCCATGGGCTGTGCAGAGGGCAAAAGAGAATAGTTCCGGTGTCCAGATCCATCCAGTGGATATAGTCTTCAGTTAAGCTTTTCGGCAAATCTCTATCCAAGACATCATGAGGTACATGGCGGAGCCGTTGAGTGCCAGTGATTGCTTGAAGCAGAAGTTCATTCCCTCTCATACCAAGATGTATCTGTGTTAGCTTTGTTAGGCGGATAACTCGGTAAAGTAGAAGGCTACATACCTCATAGTTCCCGATCTTGCTTAGCGTTTTATATTGCATGCAAGGAAAACATGATCTCGTCACATTGAGGATGCGCTGTGCCATTAGCAAACAATGAAAGTAAAGATGGTGTTTTCACTTACAGAGCCAAAAACTCTACTATAAACAGGCGCATTCGTGAATTCTGATGGCAGTCGTCCAATGCGGGAACCATCGAGAAGAACCTCTCCTGTCAACAGATCGTAGTTGACAACCTGAGGTGGAGTTCGTTCCCCAGTCTTTACTTCGCAGGCAATCCATCCTTTGTGGTCCTCCATAACCTGCCAGTTCCTCACAAAACCAGCCAGGTCGCATGCTCGTTGGACGCCTTCATTGATGCCAGTGCTGGAGCGTGCAGCAAGAAATTGCAGGTGTTCTTCGATGATGCAGGCAATCTTACTTCCAACCACCAATGAATGTTGTGTGTCTAACGGAAGGTCGCTAAGTATAATTGGGGTGTTGTCGAAGAGGTGAATCGATGACTGAACGAAATCTGCAACATCATCGTCATGTTCAAGAACCAGGTGAACCTGAGATGCCTCGCAATTGAACGTCATGCGGCAAGCTAAGGCAGAGATGAGAATCGTTTGCCTTAGTCTTTGGCTCTCTTGATCCGAGGAACATTCCGGGAGTCTGCTCGAAATTTTCGAACACCATATTAGAGATGTATGCCGTACTTGCCTTAGCAACTGTACAACACGAATTGTGATTTCGCTATCCGGTGCAAGCGAAAGAATTCTAAGCCCCAACATAGTTATGGTAGCAAGCCGCGCCTGTTCATTCCAATTGCTTTTGATGCTGCCAAGCTGTTTCTCCAGGAGGTCCAAGAGGACTTGGTTGAACTTCGGGTGGTTCAAAGGTGCATGTGCTTCTCTAAGCACATCATCCCCTAACCGTGTATTGGCTTGTAAAGCTGCTTGTCGGAAGAGTATATAAACTTCTTCCGTGTTGATTGTAAGGTCAGCAGACCCAAGCTCCCGAAGTATGTTCAGCCATTGTATTCGCTCTCCTGCTCGTACGGATCCAAAAGCCACGAACTCATGAGAACTTAGCTTTGAATCGCACTGGTCTTGTCTCGCCATTATGTCGTTATGGTCGAATGAGCTCTCATCAACGAAATCCTGCAGGCTTGAGTAGGGTCCCACTGGCAACGGCGAAAAACAATGACGGGAAAAAGATGGTAGGTCATGTTGATTCCTGGTCCAGCATAGTTTTTCATTATCGAGAAGGTGCCACTGAAAGGCGTTGTTGACGCATACCTCCCTTAGTTCCACTGGGAAATGCTTCATGTTATAATGCGACCTGAGGAAGGACTTTACTGTTGACCCAAAGGAGACTCTTTGGTCACAGCTCACTGCGTACCGAGATAGGCGGTTGTAATTTAGAAGCTTCTGGCAATGTTGGACATTCTCCTCGCTTATCTGTTCACATCTAAGGCGTCCCAAATCTTGTACGATCATCCAGGTGAGGTCACGCCATGCTGAAAACCCGGGTGGACAAGCCAGCTCAAAAATAGCGGCTTTTAGGTCTGTAAGATTCGTTGGTAGCGGCCATTCATCGACGTAGATGTGGAGGCGCCTTGCGTGGCCTTCGCAATAGCATTTGCGACAATTGGAAGCACAGTAAAAATAATTGTCGGTGGACTTCAAGTGACTCAGAGACGATGCCTCTCTCTCAAGAGAAGCATATTCGTCAGACGTCCTCCTCCATTCTAGTTCCTTTAGCTCCCTTGTTGTTGCCGCTTCGCGTTCAATGTCGTATTTCAATGATTTGTGCTTCTCAGATTGATTGAAGAAGCGAACTGCGAATGAATCTGAGACAATGCTATTCAAAATCTTTGCATGTCCCATATTTGCTTCCTTGTGGCGCTTCAGAAGATGGTTTTCAATCCGTTGTAAACTTTGAAGTTGGCAATGATGTGGAAGCAGAAGTGGCTCTCCTATCTGAGACGGGATGTCAGGGGGGTAATCTCGTAACAGCGGATAAAGCTCTAAACAAATGAGGTCTAGGACGGTCCAGATTTCCAAGATTACCAGAAGCATGATGGACAATGCCCGGGAATTTCCTTTGTATTGGCCCAAAGCGATATCCATGTAGGTATGAGAGACTTCTCGTAAAGAAACACAATCTTTTTCGTTTCTCTTGCTCTTTTCCAACCAAGCCCGGAGTTTTTCCAAGATCCATTGTTCGAATTCTGTCAAACTGTAGATTTGTTGAAAATCGCCCATGAATAATTCCAAATTGGGTAGTCCATTCTCAGTGAAGTCCAGGTTATCCCTATTTGAAAGGGTGTTTTGCCGTGTTGTTGAGTGTTCCTCGGTCTCTGTCAACGCTTTTCGAAGATATTCGCCACTAGCGGCTAGTGTGAGGTTGCAGTCTGATTTTGCAGCGTTGTTGCTCAATTTTGGAATGGTAGTTGTATCCAACCTCCGCCGTTCTTCCCACCAAATGTCAAGGTAATTCCGGGCATTTTGTACTGCAGTTTGTACTGCCACCTGGACGTGGTTTATAGCTTCCTTCCCGAGCTTTGAAAGGCGACAGGCCGTTTTAGTAGTCACAATCATCTGGATGTCTGTGGCAACCTGACGCTGTAGAGCCAACTGGCAGACGTTTGCCATGAATAGAGCCATGAGATTTTTGTATTGAAGTCGACTTGTATCTCCGGGGAGTTGATGCTTAAGCAGCAGTTGAATCGAGACGCGAATAACCAGCCATAATGGCGATCGCCTCCACGGGAGCCTACAATTGTTCCAGTTGACATCGTCGCGGATAAACTTGCGAATACTCGGACTCTTGCAAGGAGCACCCAAAGACTCGAGCATGGACATTAGTCCTTCAGTCACAAGTCCCGGGTGTACGGTGTCCCGCTCTTCCTTATGGTACTGGCCGGCTTTCCTTGAGGTAGGCATGCTAAGGTTCACGCCCTCGCGGCACATTTTCCATGCCATAGTTACGAGGTCTTGTACGAATCGTCCATTTTGGAGCAAATTGCTATCGACAGCAACGCTTCTTCCTGGGAAATCCCAAATCAACCGCTCATTGGTCTTCATAACAGACTCGCATCGAGCAGACGCTTCGAATGCATGGACAAAAACGTGGTCCTCATCGGGTCGAAAGATAAGAAGCCCAGCATTCTGTGCCTTAACATGGAAAGAAACAGCATCTAGACAGTTATTAGAATTCTCATATCGCAACGTATGTATGGGGTCTCACCAGAGATTTGCAAGTTCAGTAGCACCTGCGTTAATCTGTCTTCCCATCCGGCGTTATTCTGAGACAGATTCTCCATGTTCCGCAATAAGCGTAACACCGGGTCCCATACTTCTTTGGTGTCTTCTTCAAGATGATGCACGAGGGTCTCGGCCGATTTGCGGACCATCTGGAGTAATAGAAACTCTCCCTCTTGTCTATCATCTTCATCATCCTCCTCTTGAGGCAGCTTGGGTGGCAGAACAACGTGGTTGATCAGGAAATCGAGCCCCTTAGAACTAGGTGCCATATTGCCTTTTGGAATAAGACAACTTGTACCTGTGTGAATGTGACTGAGTAAAGAGAAACTCGAATGGAATGGCTTCGACAGTAAATGTCTCATTATATATAAAGATTTCAGGAAAAACTGATGAGAGCACTGTACCATAGAACTCTAAATTCTCGGACATGATTTTAATGGGAACTTAGGTTTCCGCACTGAAGTTAATATTATTATTGTATTTACCTCTATCTATGCTATATAGCTGCCTCCCGGGGGGCTTATAGAGGGGTGGAGTAGCCACCGTTCCGCGTGACAAAAGAAAGATCCTCCGCGTCCCACCTATATACAAAAAAGAGTTCGTGTGCGTGTGAGTTGGACGGCCCTTACCGTCCCAACTAAGGTGCTACGGCCTCGCCGTGATTACCCTATCTTTCTAGGCTTGCTTCGCTTCTTCGTCCCTTCTGGTACACCCCTGTTGTCTCCACCAGGTCCCGGAAGAGGAACCAACCCTTTGGGCCGAGAAGGCTCTTAATCCGGGACGTCGTAGTTGTAGTCGTTGGGTATATCTACCGAGAGGTATATCGATAGTTAATGAAGTGCTATTTCTCCTTTCGCTCTCTATACCCGTAGGCAAGAGCCGCGTCTTTATGGCGGAAGCGTTTATGGTACGTGGTAAAGTCCCCGTGTCCTGAACGCTCCGCTAGGAGCCTGTGTAGTGTACGCCTTGATAAGGCGAGCTCCGGGTTCTTCTTTCCTACCTGGAGGCGAAGTCGTTAGTATGTAGCTGGCTGCTTTATCTCCTACTACTTATCGAAGAGTCTATTTCTCTCTGCCTAGTTTATTCGCCTGGCCTACGTAACTGTTGGCGTCTCGAATAGAGGTTCTGTAGTAGTAGCCGCCTTAGCGAGCTCGTCCGCCGCTTTATTCCCTTCAATCCCAACGTGTCCTGGGCACTAGCGTACCTCAACTGTGGCTGGGAGGCTGGCGCGGAGGGCCTTAAAGCGCTCGAATTAGGCTTGTGAGCTGTATAGTATGTTCCCCTTAATGCCTTTAATTACTGAGGTATTGTCGATGTAGCTAGCGATAGTAGGAGCCTAGAGGCCGTACTCTGCGGCCTACTAGAGTCCCTCTACCGCTCCTCTAATCTTGGTGTCGAATACTTTAGCCTATCCTATCCGTCTAGATGCCTCGTAAACCCTTACGCCTCCCTAATAGGCGACGAAGGCCTAAGCTGTACTAGACTATATAGACGAGCCGTTAGAGTAGATATAGAGCGTGTTAGGTCTATCCCGCTATAGCTAGTAGGCGAATCTCTTCTACCCCTACTCTTTTCCCCGGAGCGTGTAATCTGGCCTCTAGTAAGTATAGGCGAGGAGTAGTAGCCTCTCGTACTCCGGCGTAATATATACTAGCCGCCGTAGCCGAGTGGCTTTCGTTCTAGCCTCTAGGTTAAGGGATGGGCGTCCTATCCTTCTTCCGGTCTCCGGATATAGGCGCGTAATAAGGGGGTATACTAGATCTAGTAAGCGTAAGCGGAGTAAGGCCCGCTTCCTAATTTGCTAGAGTAGAACCGCCGCCGGTAGGATCCTAGTCTCCCTATATAGGATAGGGATTAGCGTAGTACGCTAGATAGGAAGTACTATCCTTGCCGCGGCGCGGAGCGTCCGGTTAAGGAGTTGTATAAGCCTACCCTATTTAGACTCTACCGTTAGTACCGAGCTATTATATAAGGGCTTGTAAGAGCCTTTATACTATACTTCCGCGCCGTAGGCGACTACTAGGATAATATAGGCCTTTACCGCCTTAACGGCTACTACCGGGGGCATGCCTTTTACTACTCGGTTGAGGTTCCTAAGGTGGGCCGCTACCTTATATCCTCTTGCGCTCTATACCTTAACGTAGTGCCGAAAGGAAAGCTTAGTGTTAAAGTATACTCCTAGCTAATGTACTGGTGCCGTGGCCGGCTAGATCGTAAGGTTTAGGAGACTAATAGAGGGGTACGTAGCTCCTCTCTACCTAGTAAAGTATAGTAGTTTAAACTTATCCGGCGCGAAGGCGATTGCGTTCTCTTCCCCCTACTATAGCGCGTCCCGAAGGTCTTCCCGGAGGGCCGTAGTAGTGGTTTAAAGTAATATACCCGTGTAGAGGAAATTTATATTATCCGTATACGCGAACCTTACCGCTCTATTCCGCCTCTAGAGGAGGGGGGCGAGGTAGAGTATATAGAGAATTAGTAATATAGGGGACCCTTACGGGATACCGTACTAAAGGTCCTTCTTACTAGTCGTGGCTATCTTAAGTCGAACTCTAGCCCGCTTTCCTATGGTAAACTTATACGCCTACCGGACTAGCTGGTCTAGCTAGCCTTATTGCCTTAGGCGGAGCGCGAGCCGGTTAGGAAGCACCGTATCGAAGGCGCCCTAAACGTCTATTATTAGTATCGAAGCCGCCTTGTTTTTCCGGAACGTAAGTTTAATATCGTGTATAGTATAGGCTGTAAGATCTAGAGCCGACCTTCGCTATAGGGCTCCGAAGTATTACGGGTTAAGGAGCTAGCGTTAGATAGCGAGAATTCCTATCCGGTGCGCTACTAGCCGCTCTAATCCCTTACCTAGGTAAGAGAGTAGGGTAATCGGTCTATAGGCCCTTACGCTAGTTAGGTCCTTTCTAGCCTTTAGGATGATAGATACTTCCGCGGTCCGGAAAACCCGGGGGTGATAACTAACCTAGAGGTAGCCCTAGTAGAGCCTAACTACGTGCGGTCTAATCTCCCCCTATGCTAACTAGAGGAGACGTACTATGATGCCGTCGACTCCGGGGGTTGTATTCCCTATGTAGATGTAGTAAGTTTCTGCTTCGGCTAGAGTGACGCTGTTTTCCTACGGGATGGGAGCGGGTTCCTAGTCGAGAGGCTTCTAAGGGTCGTCGATATCCTAGTCTATATTAAACCGGTAGAGAATCTTATCTCGTAGTAGGTTCGCCTTCTCGCTAGGGTCCGTAACTGCGTGGTCGCTATTAAGGATAGGTAGCGTCTTAAAATAGTCTATAGCTTTATACTAAGCTGTAATCCGGAAGAGGTCGACGTCCTCCTTAGCCTAGGCGATTTAGTTTTCCTAGAACTACTTCTTAGTCTTCCTGACTATATCTTGTAGGTGCTCCCTTGCGGCCTTCTAGTCTGGGTTAGTATCTCCTCCTAGCTGCCTATACTATAGTGCTGCCTCCCTATAGTTATCGTTCTACTACTTCGTAGCTTATCCTTGTACGTATATCCTAGTGCCGACTATTTCTATAGCTATCTAGAGGTACCTAATAATTACTAATACGAGCTCCTTAAGTTCGAGGGCTGTAGTACCTCCCTCCGGGAGGAGAGGAATCGCGCGCCGGACGGCCTATCTAAACTCCCCTAGCTAGTCCTCGTGTACTACTAGGCGCGGGGTACGTAGTTGTTTAGGTGTACCGGCCGGTACCTTAGTTAGTAGCGTAAAGTAATCCGAACCCGTATAGAGCTCGTCTAGTACCTACGTATGTACCCCTAGTATATTAGTAATAACTAGGTCTAGGGTGTTGCCCTAGACGTATGTAGGAGTAATAGGGTTTGTAGTGCTAAGACCCTCGTTCTCTATCTAGTTAGCTACCCGGCGTCCTAGGCCGGAGTAGGGACTATATCCTAGCTACTACGTCTAGTGGACGGTATTAAAGTCCCCTGCGAGGATAGTGTTTAGAGGTATCGTCTATACTTCTAGGGTAGCTAAGGTATTTTCTTCCCTCGGCGCCCTATAAACGTTAGCGATTATAACCTTATTGACGACTACTACGTAGACGTGTGGAGTAGAGAAAGGTCGTATCTAGTAGGCGGAGACGCGTAGTATCTTCCGGACGTAGGTTAGAACCCGTAGCTTCTTAATCTAGTTATCCTATAGAGCGAAGATGTCGAAGCCCAGGTACGTCTTCGTAAGACGTCTTCCGTCCTTTACTATTACCTACGGTTCCTATACTAGGAGGACGTCGGCGAGGGCCTCCTACGCTAGGTTAAGAGCGGTGTTATGCGTAGGGCTACTAAGCGCTATATTAACTTATACTACGCGGAGAAGAGGGGTAGCCTAAGGCTAAGTATCGCGGTATATCCGTTGCGGTTATACTTCTATTAAGAACGTATAGTGGGGGTCGGTATCGCTAGGGTAGAGGCCTAGGTAGTAGCTTCCGCTCTCTTAAGAGCTTCCGTGAACTATGCCCCCCGTTAGGTAACGACTACTAGTAATCCTAGTTTCGGTGCCTGCGTTGTCTTATAGGCTTCTAAGCCTTAGCGGCGGATAGCCTAGAGCTATCGTACCGTCTTCCTTACTACCTGTCTATGCTCTTTACCCGGCCGGGCTAGGTAGCTTAGGTCGTTGGCTTCGTGAGGTCTAGAGTAGTTTATATACTAAGCTGCCCTACTATATAGAGCCGTATAGCCTGTTTAGGTATAGTATCCGTAGCGCTCTAGCCTCGTATAGGCCCTCGGATTGTAGTATCCGTAGTATCTTCTATACTAGGTGATCTGCGTCTTGCGACTGATTGATTGATTGATTGATTGATTCGTTTTACGTCTATATGTAGTTGGAAACTATGACGGACGGTCCGTTTAGGACAGGCTAGGGGGTTTAAATA